>NC_054385.1:864898-1139898 GCF_017654675.1 Xenopus laevis | reverse complement strand
TCAGTGGAAAGGCAATACATTGTGGGATCACATTGGGCTCATCCAATGACTGGCCCCAGGAGCTGACGACTGGATCATACTATGTCCATCATTGTCTAATACATTGTGGGATCACATTGGGCTCATCTAATGACTAGCCCCAGGAGCTGACGACTGGATCCGTCCATCAGCCTGCCCACTGGCACTAGCCCCGCCCTCCTAGTGATACAGCCCCGCCCCTACATGAATGGGGCATTTATGTGGAATTGTGAAGGAGAAACACATGAACACGGGAGTCACTTTCTTCATTTATTTAAATGACTGAGGTATAGAATTTCCTTATGTACAATCATTGGCCTCATCAAACACATATAAACGCCACCGACCCAAGTCCCAATAAATATATTTACACTGTACAAGTCTATTTACAGTCCTGCTGACCAGAGAGAGCCTAGAAAAGACTTTTGCTCCGCCCATCCGGGGAAGAGGGAGAGTCGGCCGCCGCACGGATTAACAGCCACTTGGAGCCCAGAGCTTTGGAGAAATGGTCCTCGACGGAGATGTTGCTGCTGGACTGGGATGTTGGGGTTGGACGAGGAACCACTGGGCACTTGTGGGCCAGGCTTCTCTGGAAGTGTTCTTCTACGTCAGACAACGGCGTCTTGGATAGACCTGCCCAATGAGAGGAAAGCTTTAGGTCACAAACCAATGAAGTTATTATGAGATGCTCGGGGGAGGATCATGTCTCATTACGAGATGCTCGGGGGAGGATCATATCAAACACACACACAAGGGAAGCTCCTCAGTCATAGGGAAGAAAATTACCTTTAGTGACACAGGCCCTTGATGGATTTGCCGCTTCTGTAGGAAGAGAGACCACTGGCTTTTGTCTGGAGATACAAGTGATGACGGATGGGCGCATCTACAATGGGAGGAGCAACGTTAGATTGGGTGGTACAGACCAGTGCACATTGGGCAAGGTGGAAGGGTGGTAAGAAAAGACCAAGAAAGAGCTGGAAGGACATGAATATAGAGGAGGATTCTAGGAGAAGCAGAGAAACATGAATACATAAGATAAATCATCTTCTGGAAAGAGAAGTATTTAGACCACAGATGAGAATTGCAGGAGAAGGAGGAGCATGCCTATGAGGAGGGTTCTGGGTGGAAGAGCAGGAGGACCATGCCTATGAGGAGGGTTCTGGGTGGAAGAGTAGGAGGACCATGCCTATGAGGAGGTTCTGGGTGAAAGAGCAGGAGGACCATGCCTATGAGGAGGGTTCTGGGTGGAAGAGCAGGAGGACCATGCCTATGAGGAGGTTCTGGGTGAAAGAGCAGGAGGACCATGCCTATGAGGAGGGTTCTGGGTGGAAGAGCAGGAGGACCATGCCTGTGAACAGGAGGTGAGGATTCTGGGTGCTGCAGGAGGCTTAGGTGAGACAGAGGAAGGCCCAGGAGTAGAATAGCAGTGGATTCTGGCAGGTGGGATAGTGAGAGGATTAAAGTGCAGGAGGAAGGGCTTTGGGGCAAGCTCAGGACAGTTGGGCGCTCACCTGCTGTAGGAGGGCTGGGGAGAGCTGTGCTTGCTCGCTGGGCTTCACTACCCTTTTCACCAGTGCCAGCGGCTGTTCTTCTGGGCTGGAAGCAGGTTCTGGTCTCTCCAAATGACTCTTTGCTGGCATCAACCTTCTGAGGACCTGCTCCAAGGTTAAATGGGGGCTGCTATTCTTCAGTGGAGGGGCTCCAGCTTGGGCCCTTAAATTCATGGGAGGAAGGGTTACCTTTACCCTAGAAACAAAATGACAGACTGTGAGCCCCACACTACAGAAACGCCAGTCAGTCTTGCTCAGCCTGGCAACCATTCTCCTTGCTGAGCATGCTGGGAATTGTAGTTAGCTAGTGATGTATAAAACGGAGAGAAAGGGGTGCTGCTCCTTACCTGTTGGGTGGGCTGACGGGGCACATTCTCTTGGTAATCCGTGTTGGGTCTGGGCTGAGCTTGCGTTTGATTGGATAAACTGGGATCCCATGGTTGTTCAGGGGCCGGAGCCTTTCTGTATCCCAGGAACTGTGCTGCCCTGGAATAGAAGAGGAATCCTGTGAGTTAGCAATGTAGCTGGTGTATTGGCACAGTCATACAGGCAATGGGGCTACTCAATCAATTGAGTGACGTTATACAAACATTCAGCTGATCGAGCCATTTTACTTTACTTCTATAGGCTCAGCACTAGCAGCACAGGCTGAAAAAGGCTCACGTGAAACCATTCCAAACAAACTGCCCCAGAGGAGGGCAAACAAAACTACCCCAAATGCTCCACTTACCCCTGAGCGGCTGCATCAAACTATTCCCCCATAGCAAATATATTGCAGTCTACTGCTCTTCCCCCCCATGGGGCCCTTAGATCCACAAACCCCTATATAATAAAGTGTGAATAACTGACATAGCAGGAGCCCAGTGTGAGCAGGGGACAGAGCAAATGAGGGGCTGCTTTATGGGGGTATATGTCAACCTAGAACTTCCCTCTGATAGAAATATGTGCCCCCCTAGTACAGAGGTGGGACCCCCAATCATTACAGAGACATGTGCAGATATCACTATATGGAGGGCACTTACCTTCCAGGATATAGACTTTAAATCCGCTGGAGATTCCCATGGTGTATTGGAGGCTGGAGACGGCCATACTGATTGCTCTACGTGAGACACAGGGAGAGACACAAGGGGAAGTCTTACCTGAGCTCGGCTCCCTCACCTTTATATCTCCCCTGCACCCACAGCAGACAATGATATCTCCCCTGCACCCGCAGCAGCCAATGGGGAGAGGCAAACACACCTGAAGGCTCCACCCCTCCCCCCTCACCTGCCAGTCAGAGTTTCAAAGGGGCTTTCCTGCTGCTTCTGGCTACCCCTCTGCTCCTGCTGTGCCCAGTTTAACCTCTTCATCCCCAAACCTGCTGCAGCCAGAGCAATTGAGCAGTGGCTCAGCTAAACCAGGGTGCCATGTATGTTCCCTGCCTGTGTATAAAGATGCAGCAACAAAGCATAAAGCGGTGGCATGTGATGGGCCACGTTTCCTGTTCACCAGAGCTTGCAATCTACAGGGTTATGTCTCTGTCTCTATGTATGAAGACAGTTTCCCACCTAGACCCTATCCAGATACACCCATGGGCTCTTTCATTGCACCCATTGTGCCCAAGGAAAAGCTTTGCCCCTGTGAATGGCAATGCCCAGCGGTGGGAGCCCTGTGCTGTTATTAGCTGTGCCTGAGAGCTTACACTTCACAAGCCACAAGGGCACTTACAGGGAGTCTTGGAGTATTTACCCAGCGGCCCTAGAAAATGGGGGGGGGGAAGGCTGATAATGAAGAGTGATGGTGGGGGTGGCGGGTGCTGATATATTTCCTAGAAACACCATTTCTGCTTATTCTGTGACTTCAACTGGGAGGAATTTCCTCAGGTGTCACTAGGGGAGGCAGTTAAATAGGTGTTTGTGATCCCCTTAATTGAATTTAAAGTTCAGCAGTTCATATCGGAGTATTTGGGAGGCCAGAGGGGCTGATGTCTGTTCTAAAGTCTCTGCTATATTGCTGCTCTTAATCCAGAGCTCAAGTTTGACTCTTATATCAGCGCAAAGTATTAATTCACTCTGTTGGCCTCAAATAATGACAAAAAGTGCAGGGGTATAATGTGCTATAGTGAATGAGTGCAGAAAATGCCCCAGTTTCAATAGGGTCCACAATATTAGAAATCCATTCTGCACTCCACATCTTTACTCTATCGCCTCATCATTCCTTCCTGCAGCATCAAGCAGTTTTATGCTGCTGTTTTCTACCCACCACTGTCTCTGTTGTGAATATTCCTTTGTTTCAGTTCCCAAAAACCCAGTCCAATAAGGGATGGAATGGACAGGCCTTGGGTGCAGAGGAATGATTTGGATCAACAGAATAAAGGGCAAGGGAATAGTAGGGAGAATAAGTTGTTTGGGTGCAGAGCAGTTAGTGCAAGTTGTTACATGTATCTCTATGGGATCCTGTTGGGTGACATGCTGCTCATTCCTCAATCATTTGGGCTCTGCAGGGACACGTTCAGCTACAGAAATCTCCCATGTACTTTGTATTCATATTCAGCTGCCTGCCCCCTGTGCCCTCCCCTCCATACATAGGGGTGCCACCTTTTCTGGAAACAAGTCGCAGCCTTGCTATACTGTCATGTCTTTTCCCTATTAATAACATTGGCACGACTATCCCCTGGGCACTGGGGTTCTATCTTGTTTGTCACTGGAGCACAGACACCCCAGATATTTCATTTGAGTTACTGAGTGGGTCATGGTCCTGTTACCCCACAGAGGGGCACTTGGAAGCCGCCCACTTCTCATACATTATAATGGGAGTCTTTTCCATGCCTTTGACAAAGGCCGCATTTTGGCGGGTGAAACACGCGTCAGGCGCACTTTTTAGCTACGGGTTAGGCAGGACTACTGATAGGGACCTTGAAGGGCTCAACCAAACGGATCGGTGGGAAGTAGATGCGGGTGAAGGGGTTGGTGGCGTCTCATGATCCGATTAGCAGCCTCAATAGCAGTAATTTACCACACTTCAGGCACACTGGTTTGGTGTGTTCCTTTAAGATTAAAGGTGCAACTTCATTGCGGGCATTGTTTGAGGGTGCCGAGGACACCACTTGATGGGAGGGATCTGGAAGTGGATGAAGGGGTTGGCACGGGGTATTTAATCCTCTATATTGTGTTAACAACAACAATTGATTAAGTGCGCCCGGATCACTACTCTATGGGAAGGATCTCAGAGGGGGTGAAGGGGTTGGCACGGGAAGTGGAATCCTTCAATGGTTGTGTTTTGTGCCCACTACTGGGACACTGTGTATTTGCTATACACTGAATGCGGTCGGTAGTAGGGATCTACCACATTTCTAATTAGTACTGACCTAAAGCACCAACTCATCTTGCCCTGGTCAATCAGTTCACCGTGATGAGCTCAATTTTAAGTGTGAACACTGGACATATATTTTAAAATTTGACATTAAAAGTTACATTTTTATTAATCTCTTTACACGTAAGAAACGTGGATGCTGTGGATGGGATGGTGCAGTTATAAGGGGCAGTTCTCGTTTTCTGTGATTTGAGTCTTTTCCATACACCTGGGGGGGGGCAGTAATTCTTTAGCTGGGGGTGTATAAAGCAGCTGCATGTGCTTCTGGGCTATTACTACAACTGGCAGGTCCCATGGAGGGGGAGGGGGAAATGGCTGCAGGTTTGGGCCCCATGGAGCCCGGGGCTATTGAGCTGCAGAGCAGGGGGTGTTTGGGGCATTGCAGATGCTAATGATGCTGCGAGTTCTCGGCCCTGAACCCATTGATCTTGTGTGAGATTTTCTCATTGTCATTAGCAGAGATTTCCTTATCTGCCCCCCCCCGGCAAAGAGCTCATCCACCCCCATCCCACCTCTCTACCCCAGCGTGCCACCTCATGCCCCCACAACTGCCCTGGCACCCCCAAATATATATTCACCCATTGCCTTATATACAAGGACCCCTAGGACCATCCTTCCAGGCTCCCAGGAATGGCCATACCCCTTATTTGCAGGGGATGGGGGGCTCAATCCCCAAAGATAACCACGTGTCCCTTCTAATGGAAGGTGTGTGGCCCCAGAGTGAGGGTTTCGCTAGGGGTCACACCAGTCAGGGTTTATTGATTGACGCTACAATGGCAACTGGTAGGAGCTTCCATTTCACTTGTGTTCCTGTCAAAGTGTGACCCAATCTGCCCCAGATTACCCCAATGTTATCCAGATTACCCCAGTGTGCCCTAGTGAACCCCAGATTACCCCAGTATAACCCAGTGTGACCTAGATTACCCCAGTGTGACTCAGATTACCCCGGTGTTACCCAGAGTGTGCCCTAGTGAACCCCAGATTACCCCAGTGTGACCCAGTGAACCCCAGTGTGCCCTAGTGAACCCCAGTATAACCCAGTGTGACCTAGATTACCCCAGTGTGACTCAGATTACCCCGGTGTTACCCAGAGTGTGCCCTAGTGAACCCCAGATTACCCCAGTGTGACCCAGTGAACCCCAGATTACCCCAGTGTGCCCTAGTGAACCCCAGTATAACCCAGTGTGACCTAGATTACCCCAGTGTGACTCAGATTACCCCAGTGTTACCCAGAGTGTGCCCTAGTGAACCCCAGTGTGAGAGTGTGCACAGTGTGATCCAGTGAACCCCAAGGGAGTTGGAGAAAAGTGACTTGATGGGCCAATACAGACCAAAGGGATAATAATAATATTTCCTAGAGAAGCCGGGCTCCCATGTGTCGATGTGTTTCACAAGTTTGTTTCCTTCTCTCTCGCACTGTCACAGGTAAATGAGGCCCGAGCTGTCCAGCTGCCAGAGCTGTAATGAGACATAGGGGCCTCCTGCTAATGAGATGACACAGACTGAGAGTAGTGGGGCTGCCATACTGATTCTCCTGTCCCTTTAAATGAGGGAAGTGAGGTGCAGCTTTGTTCTGACAAGTAATGGCCCACACACTCCTCCATTGTCTCCTCATTCACATTAAAGCCTCCCCCCCTGCTGAGCGAAGGCTTGTGCCAGTGTTTGTACAGGAGGGCGTCTCACCTGAGGAATGTCACACCTGGGGGCACAGGGGGAAGTTCAGGGAGATAAGATGCATTTGGGGGTGGGGGGTGGATTTGGTGGGACACAGACACATGATCTCACCTACAGAAGGGGGGGGGGACTGAGCGTGTGCCTCTTGTGTACTCAGCACTGTAACACGCCAGGGCCTGTCTCTATGTACCCGGCACACTCACCCCCCGTGCCACACACCCAACATGAGTCAGACACTGACTGAGCTCTCACTAATTCTGTCTCACACTCAGTCTCCTCATGATCCAGGCTCAGGGGCAAATCCATTCTCTAGGCCAGAGAAGCACTGGCCAATCTTTTGCTCTATAATGAAGGCATATTTGTGCAGTTACCCTTTAATTTGTGTTTCCTTTATTGCCCCACTGGACCCCCAGCAGAATCAGGGTCTGTTTCCTTTATAATTACACCCCCAGCTTGTGCCTGATTGTGGCAAAGAGGGTGCATAGCGCCACCTGCAGGTACATCATAGGGAAACATCTCCGCTCTAAACATGGAGACAAAGTGCTGCTGCGAAATCTCTAGCGACCCCACTTGCAGGGGGCATCACTGAATTTATATAAAGTATAAATATTAGCTGCTCCCTGTGCTTTGCCACCGACCCCAAGGGGGAGCCTCTCACTTGCGCCAAAGTGTATACAGCTGGTATAGATATATAAATATATATGAGTGTATACAGCTGGTATAGATATATATATATATATGTATACATATGTATATATATATATAATAGAGTGTATACAGCTGGTATATATATATATATATATATATATATATATATATATATATATATATATATAAAATAAAATAGAGGGTATACAGCTGGTATAGAGATATATATATAATAAAATAGAGGGTATACAGCTGGTATAGATATATATATAATATAATAGAGGGTATACAGCTGGTATACAGCTGGTATAGAGATATATATATATATATATATATATATATATATATAATATAAGGGTATACAGCTGGTATAGAGATATATATATATATATATATGTAATAAAATAGAGGGTATACAGCTGGTATAGAAATATATATATATATAAATAATAAAATAGAGGGTATACTGCTGGTATAGATATATATATATAATATAATAGAGGGTATACAGCTGGTATAGAGATATATATATATATATATATATATATATATATATATATATATATATATATATAATATGAGGGTATACAGCTGGTATAGAGATATATATATATAAAATAAAATAGAGGGTATACAGCTGGTATAGATATATATATATATATATATATATATATATATATATATATATATATATAATATGAGGGTATACAGCTGGTATAGAGATATATATATATATAATAAAATAGAGGGTATACAGCTGGTATAGAGATATATATATATATAATAAAATAGAGGGTATACAGCTGGTATAGAGATATATATATAATAAATAGAGGGTATACAGCTGGTATAGAGATATATATATATATATATATATATATATATAATAAAATAGAGGGTATACAGCTGGTATAGAGAGATATATATATATAATAAAATAGAGGGTATACAGCTGGTATAGAGATATATATATATATATATATATATATATATATATATATATATATATATAATAAAATAGAGGGTAAACAGCTGGTATAGATATATATATAAAATAAAATAGAGGGTATACAGCTGGTATAGAGATATATATATAATAAAATAGAGGTATACAGCTGGTATAGATAGATATATATATAATATAATAGAGGGTATACAGCTGGTATAGAGATATATATATATAATATAATAGAGGGTATACAGCTGGTATATATATATATATATATATATATATATATATATATATATATATATATATATATAATAAAATAGAGGGTATACAGCTGGTATATATATATATATATATATATATATATATAAAATAGAGGGTATACAGCTGGTATAGATATATATATATATATATATATATATAATATAATAGAGGGTATACAGCTGGTATAGAGCTATATATATATAATATATATAATAAAATAGAGGGTATACAGCTGGTATATATATATATATATATATATATATAAAATAGAGGGTATACAGCTGGTATAGATATATATATATATATATATATATATAATATAATAGAGGGTATACAGCTGGTATAGAGCTATATATATATAATATATATAATAAAATAGAGGGTATACAGCTGGTATAGAGATATTATATCTCTATACCAGCTGTATACCCTCTATTTTATTATATATATATATATATATAGCTCTATACCAGCTGTATACCCTCTATTATATTATATATATATATATATATATATATATATATCTATACCAGCTGTATACCCTCTATTTTATATATATATATATATATATATATATATATATATATATATATATATATATATATATACCAGCTGTATACCCTCTATTTTATTATATATATATATATATATATATATATCTCTATACCAGCTGTATACCCTCTATTATATTATATATATATATCTCTATACCAGCTGTATACCCTCTATTATATTATATATATATATCTATCTATACCAGCTGTATACCCTCTATTTTATTATATATATATCTCAGATATATATATAATAAAATAGAGGGTATACAGCTGGTATAGAGATATATATATATAATATAATAGAGGGTATACAGCTGGTATAGATATATATATATATAATAAAATAGAGGGTATACAGCTGGTATAGATATATATATAAAATAAAATAGAGGGTATACAGCTGGTATAGATATATATATAAATAAAATAGAGGGTATACAGCTGGTATAGATATATATATAAAATAAAATAGAGGGTATACAGCTGGTATAGATATATATATATATAATAAAATAGAGGGTATACAGCTTGTATAGATATATATATAATAAAATAGAGGGTATACAGCTGGTATAGTGAGAGAGATGTAACTGTACATAGCGGGTATAAAAATAGATATAGAGAGAAAATGTCTAGAGAGATGCGCATGCGCATAGGGACATCTAATCCAGAGCATCTCTACATCCCCCTGTGGCTCCTCCCACTCTGGGTACCAGAACGTGCCATTATGCGGATGAGAGAGGGGGATAAGACAAGGGACGCAGGTGAGTCACCATCCCCGCCCCGCGCTCCCCCTCTCAGTGGCGCTTGGTAAGTCCTGCTTCAGTGTAGCGGTTCGGGCGCAGGACGGGTTTACTGGCTAAGAAAGGGGGGTATTCCGGGCGGTACCAAGTGTTGGCGCTGAGGAGGAGACGGAGTGAGCAGAATCCCTCAGAAGCCCCGCTGTTCAGTTATCTCTGTCAGTATCGCCGGTACCGAGCCGCGGTCTTATGATGAATTACCTGCGGCGCCGCCTGTCGGACAGTAACTTCATGGCCAACCTGCCCAATGGCTACATGAGCGACCTGCAGCGCCCGGACCCGCCCGCACCTCCTCCTCCTGCTGCTGCTGCTCCTCAGGGGCCCCCTCCGCCCGCCGTCTCCCCCGAACCGCCCAGCTCCGGCGGCTTCTTCTCGTCCCTCTCCAACGCCGTCAAACAGACAACAGCGGCCCTCAGCGAGCAAGTGTCCACCGCCACCGGAGTCAGCCCCGGCCTGAAGGGAAGCAAAGTCCTCCTCGTCATCGATGAACCGCACGGAGACTGGTGAGTCACTCCCGCCCCAATGCGGCCCTCACTCACTCTCACACACTCACACTCACTCACTGTCACTCACTGTCACTCACACTCACCGGCCTCTGCTTTATATTCACCAACCCCTCACACTCACTGTCACTCACTCACTGACACACTTACACTCACACTCACTCACTGTCACTCACTCACTGACTCACACTGACCGCCTCTGCTTTATATTCACCAACCCCTCACACTCACACACACACACACACATATATATATATATATAATACACTCACACACACACACATATATATATATATAATACACACACACACACACATATATATATATAATACACACACACACATATATATATATAATACACTCACACACACATATATATATATATATAATACACTCACACACACACATATATATATATATATAATACACTCACACACATATATATATATATAATACACTCACACACACATATATATATATATATAATACACTCACACACACACATATATATATATATAATACACTCACACACATATATATATATATAATACACTCACACACACACACACACATATATATATATATAATACACTCACACACACATATATATATATATAATACACTCACACACACACATTATATATATATATAATACACTCACACACATATATATATATATAATACACTCACACACACACACACATATATATATATATTATACACTCACACACACACATATATATATATATAATACACTCACACACACACATATATATATATATAATACACTCACACACATATATATATATATAATACACTCACACACACACACACATATATATATATATTATACACTCACACACACATATATATATATATATAATACACTCACACACACACATATATATATATATAATACACTCACACACACATATATATATATAATACACTCACACACACACACACATATATATATATATATATTATACACACACACACACATATATATATATATAATACACTCACACACACACACATATATATATATATATAATACACTCACACACACACACATATATATATATATTATACACTCACACACACACACATATATATTATTATACACTCACACACACACACATATATATATATAATACACTCACACACACACACATATATATATATATTATACACTCACACACACACACATATATATATATATAATACACTCACACACATATATATATATATAATACACTCACACACACACACATATATATATATATAATACACTCACACACACACATATATATATTATACACTCACACACACACACACATATATATATTATACACTCACACACACACATATATATATGTATAATACACTCACACACACACACATATATATATATATAATACACACACACACACACACATATATATATATATAATACACACACACACACATATATATATATATAATACACACACACATATATATATATATATAATACACTCACACACACATATATATATATATAATACACTCACACACACATATATATATATATAATACACTCACACACAGCCGGGAATAGGGACAATGGAGGATTGTGACATTTACACTCAGTGCACTCTTAGGGCCACATTCCCACCCATGTCATGTGATCTATGTGACTAGCACCTCCCCCTGTGCCCTCCAATCCCATGATGCTCCCTGATCTGAGGGACAATCTACTTACTGCACCTACTGTTACCACCTCTTTTGGAAATAAATACCGGCCTTCCCCTATATTTCTCTTTATTCCCTATTAATAACATTGGGATCACTGACCTTCCTATATATTTCTCTTTATTCCCTATTAATAACATTGGGATCACTGACCTTCCTATATATTTCTCTTTATTCCCTATTAATAACATTGGGATCACTGACCTTCCTATATATTTATCTTTATTCCCTATTAATAACATTGGGATCACTGACCTTCCTATATATTTATCTTTATTCCCTATTAATAACATTGGGATCAACCATCATTTTACTGGCCATGTGGCAACCCTAGCTGCACCCCTTCCCCCAACCACAACATACCTTGTGCCAGGATTGGAGTGTTTGCCAGACCCAAGCCATTAAGATCAAGCTGCTGCACAACATCTTGTCCCTTCCACTGGCTTAGGCTCACTGTGTCATTGCACTCAATGTTGGGGAGCTGCAACCTTCACACCAAAGCCTAAAAATGACAAATTATATATCCATATTTTATCCAACAAATAGAAATTTCCCTCCCCCTGTGCACCCCAGGCACTGGCAGCACAGCTTTACATAAGGGGAAAGTGCTGAGTCTTTCCAGCCGCCCCCAGACAAGTGAATCAGCTGCTGCTCACATAATGGCTCCTCTCTCTCAGCCAAGGATGGGGGGCCGGGATGGGTGGGGGGTCGGGAGTCACTGGCAGGGAGTCACTGGCAGGGATGGGTGGGGGATCGGGAGTCACTGGCAGGGATGGGTAGGGGGCCTGGAGTCACTGGCAGGGTTGGGTGGGGGCCGGGAGTCACTGGCAGGGATGGGTAGGGGGTCGGGGGTCACTGGCAGGGATGGGTAGGGGGTCGGGAGTCACTGGCAGGGATGGGTGGGGGATCAGGAATCACTGGCAGGGATGGGTGGGGGATCAGGAGTCACTGGCAGGGATGGATTGGGGGCCTGGAGTCACTGGCATGGATGGATGGGGGGCCGGGAGTCACTGGCAGGGACGGGTGGGGGGTCGGGAGTCACTGGCAGGGATGGATTGGGGGCCTGGAGTCACTGGCATGGATGGATGGGGGGCCGGGAGTCACTGGCAGGGACAGGTGGGGGGTCGGGAGTCACTGGCAGGGATGGGTGGGGGGCCGGGAGTCACTGGCAGGGATGGATTGGGGGCCTGGAGTCACTGGCATGGATGGATGGGGGGCCGGGAGTCACTGGCAGGGACAGGTGGGGGGTCGGGAGTCACTGGCAGGGATGAGTGCGGGGCCGGGAGTCAGTGGCAGGGATGGTGGGGGTCGGAATCACTGGCATAGGCATGATATCTACCAGGGTAGCAGTGAAACGGGGGGCACAGGGGCTGAGAGAGATGGGAGGTAGATGTGAGTATCATGTGCCATATTCCTGCTCTGTGCTGCCTCCTGGGGGAATGAGGGAGTTGGTGCAGAACGAGAGGCAGAGCATTAGGGCAGGTGGATGCACCGCAGGGAGCTCTGCCACAATTACCAGGAGGCAGTGATGCAATTGTCAGCTGCAGAGGGGCCAAGTTTAGCATCAGTCGTGCACTCTCACTGCTCTATCATCATCATCATCATCATCACTCCTTTATTTTCCAGTTATAATAAATGGCATTGAATTCTTACATTTCTTCCTTTAAATGTGTCTGTGCTGTGCCCTGCACCTGTAAATCTCTGAACCCCAGTCTGGTTTATTAACATGTGGCTCTCACTGCTGATTCTCAGGGGATTATGGTAGTCCCCCTGTCTCAGGCTCAGATTAGAACATCTGCTATTGTTAGTCAGCGTTAGAGAATCAGCCTCATTCCTCTTACTTACCCTTTTTTGTGCTCTGTGCAGGGGGAAGCTGTTTAAGGGGAAGAGAATCAATGGAGAATACGATATCAAAGTGGAACAGGTAAAGGGCTAACAGCCTCTCCTCTGTATAGTGTTCTGCTCTGCTCTCCCTCTGTATAGAGCTCTGCTCTCTCTCTATATCAGGAGCACCCATACTTTACTAATGCAAGGTCTACTTTAAATTATGTTGTCCCATTATGATCTACATTCATAAAAGCATTGTTAGCAATCTGTTCCACGGAAACTATTACTTAAACATTATATTGATTTATGAGAGAATTTATATTGCTATATTTAACAAACAACTATTTCTTATGTAACCTTAATAATAATAAATATCTGAATGAAAAGCATGAAATAGGAGGGTCATATAGACAAGCTATTTGTTCACAGAGTCTTGAGATCTACTGATCACCAGCTAAAGGTCTATTGGTAGATCCCGATCTACCTTTTGGGCACCCCATATCTCTATAATGATCTGCTCTCCCATTGTATAGTAATCTTCTCTGTTCTCCCATTGCATAGTGATCTGCTCTGCTCTCCCTCTGTATAATGATGTGCTCTCCCATTGTATAGTGACCTGCTCTCCCTCTGTATAGTGCATAGCTGTGTCCCTGGCCCAATGCTAATCATTATACAGTGAAGAGACTGTTCAGGTTCTGGTTCTTTGCAGGCCGAGTTCTGTGACCTGAATCTGGTGGCACACAGTAATGGCAGCTTCTCTGTAGACCTGGAGGTTCTGAGGAATGGGGTGAAGGTTGTAAGGTGAGTAAACACAGCGCAGGGGGTTGGGTGAGGGGAAGGAATGCACAGATTGGGGGTAACTGGGGGGGGGAATCTTAATAGAAGGGTAACGTGTGGGAGGATACAGTAGCTGCAAGTTACACAGAGAAGCCTAATAAAAGGGTGATATGGTGTGTGGGGGGGGGGTACAGTAGCCACAGGTACTCCAGGTACTCCGTGAAGGGGGAGAAAGTAACAACAGCATGAGACTGGGTTCTGTCTGGCCCGGCATCACAGGGTAGGTCTGTAACCAGCACACTGCCATAAGCATTACACTCACTGGGTTCCATGCTGTGTTTTTCCTCCCCGATTCACCCTAAACAAGTGAGGCCTCCTGGGGAATATGATTTACTGTAAATGAGAGTGTTTCAGTGCAGGGGGGGGTGTGCTGAGGGGGTGGCACTATATCTGGGCACTTGTAATAATAACGGCAAGGGACTCTGTACCCAGATACTTCCATATGGTTATTGGGGGATTAGTGTTGGTACCATTACTGTATCTCGACAGAGGCTTAGTTGGATCCATTTGGGGGTGGTGCTTAAATGTCTTGGCATTAGAATGGGATCATTGTTGGATTAACCCAGAACCCAAGGATTTCAGGCAAGGCCTCCCCCCTCGTTCTAGTTAGAAACGTAAATCTTGCAGAGAAATCTGTAGGGAAATTCCCATTACTTCTCTGTTACTGGGGTGGGAACTGTATGAGTAAGTGCTGGTCCTGTGCTCCGGGCCCAGCAATCCATTATTCCGGCACTGGGAACTCCCAGCACAGCTTCAGTACAGTACAAGGATTTCCCTGCAGGGGGGGGCGCACTGTGGGAATCTGCGCTGCTGTTCCAATGTGACACAGTAATGGAGCACCGATACACACACCTCGTTGGGCCATTGATAGTGTCATTAAACTGCTACTAACACAATTCTACTGAAACCTAAGCTAAAGAGCCATTTCTTGACACAATCTACTGTATCTGCCAGCACAAGGGTTTCTGGGAAAGTAACAGTCCTTGCTGTCCATTGATAGGTCATTGAAGCCAGACTTTGTGCTGATTCGCCAGCACGCCTTCAGCATGGCACGTAACGGGGACTTCCGCAGCTTGGTCATTGGGCTGCAGTATGCTGGGGTGCCCAGCCTCAACTCCCTGCATTCTGTCTACAACTTCTGTGACAAACCTTGGGTGGTGAGTATACAGGAGCCAGTGAGTCATGTTATTCAGTAACCATCTCAGTGTCTGTGAGTTGGGCAAGTGCCCTGTATTGCCAGTTATTTCTGTCCCTAAACATAGTGCTACTGAGTTTCCTGTTGCCTCACGTCTTTGCCACCAGATTCCTGGAAATTTATATACAGTATAATGCCCAGAATACACAGGGTGGGTATAATGCCCAGATTACACAGCCTAGGTATAATGCCCAGAATACACAGGGTGGGTATAATGCCCAGAATACACAGAGTGGGTATAATGCCCAGAATACACAGGGTGGGTATAATGCCCAGAATACACAGAGTGGGTATAATGCCCAGAATAAACAGGGTGGGTATAATGCCCAGAATACACAGAGTGGGTATAATGCCCAGAATACACAGGGTGGGTATGATGCCCGGAATACACAAGGTAGGTATAATGCCCAGAATACACAGCATGGGTATAATACCCAGAATACACAGCGTGGGTATGATGCCCGGAATACACAAGGTGGGTATAATGCCCAGAATACACAGCGTGGGTATGATGCCCAGAATACACAGCGTGGGTATGATGCCCGGAATACACAAGGTGGGTATAATACCCAGAATACACAGCGTGGGTATGATGCCCGGAATACACAAGGTGGGTATAATTCCCAGAATACACAGAGTGGGTATAATGCCCAGAATGCACAGGGTGGGTTTAATGCCCAGAATACACAGAGTGGGTATAATGCCCAGAATATAAAGGGTGGGTATAATGCCCAGAATATACAGGGTGGGTATAATTTCCAGAATACACAGAGTGGGTATAATGCCCAGAATATACAGGGTGGGTATAATGCCCAGAATACACAGAGTGGGTATAATGCCCAGAATATACAGGGTGGGTATAATGCTCAGAATACACAGGGTGGGTATGATGCCCGGAATACACAAGGTGGGTATAATGCCCAGAATACACAGCGTGGGTATAATGCCCAGAATACACAGGGTGGGTATAATGCCCAGAATACACAGAGTGGGTATAATGTCCAGAATATACAGGGTGGGTATAATGTCCAGAATATACAGGGTGGGTATAATGCCAAGAACACACAATGTGGGTATAATGCCCAGAATACACAGCTTGGCTATAATACCCAGAATACACAGAGTGGGTATAATGCCCAGAATACACAGGGTGGGTATAATGCCCAGAATACACAGAGTGGGTATAATGCCCAGAATACACAGGGTGGGTATAATGCCCAGAATACACAGGGTGGGTATAATGCCCAGAATACACAAAGTGGGTATAATGCCCAGAATACACAGAGTGGGTATAATGTCCAGAATACACAGGGTGGGTAGAATGCCCAGAATACACAGAGTGGGTATAATGTCCAGAAAATACAGGGTGGGTATAATGCCCAGAATACACAGGGTGGGTAGAATGCACAGAATACACAGGTTGGGCAGAATGCACAGAGTGGGTATAATGCCCAAAATACACAGAGTGGGTATAATGCCCAGAATACACAGAGTGGGTATTATGTCCAGAATACACAGGGTGGGTATAATGCCCAGAATACACAATGTGGGTATAATGCCCAGAATACACAGAGTGGGTATAATGTCCAGAATACACAGAGTGGGTAGAATGTCCAGAAAATACAGGGTGGGTATAATGCCCAGAATACACAGGGTGGGTAGAATGCACAGAAAGCACAGAGTGGGTATAATGCCCAAAATACACAGAGTGTGTATAATGCCTAGAATACACAGGGTGGGTGTAATGCCCAGAATTCAAAGAGTGGGTATAATGCCCAGAATACACAGGGTGGGCAGAATGCACAGAGTGGGTATAATGCCCAAAATACACAGAGTGGGTATAATGCCCAGAATACACAGAGTGGGTATAATGCCCAGAATACACAGGGTGGGTATAATGCCCAGAAAACACAGGGTGGGTATAATGCCCAGAATACACAGAGTGGGTATAATGTCCAGAATACACAGAGTGGGTAGAATGTCCAGAAAATACAGGGTGGGTATAATGCCCAGAATACACAGGGTGGGTAGAATGCACAGAAAGCACAGAGTGGGTATAATGCCCAAAATACACAGAGTGTGTATAATGCCTAGAATACACAGGGTGGGTGTAATGCCCAGAATTCAAAGAGTGGGTATAATGCCCAGAATACACAGGGTGGGCAGAATGCACAGAGTGGGTATAATGCCCAAAATACACAGAGTGGGTATAATGCCCAGAATACACAGAGTGGGTATAATGCCCAGAATACACAGGGTGGGTATAATGCCCAGAAAACACAGGGTGGGTATAATGCCCGGAATTCAAAGAGTGGGTATAATGTCCAGAATACACAGGGTGGGTATAATACCCAGAGGAGAGGTGTCTCAGGACTTTGCTTCCACCTCGGCAGAGTCAGACCTCCATTAAGCTTACCCTGTGCCCGATGCCCACTCAGCATTCTCTTCAAAGAAACATGGTGGTCTGTTAGGATGGAACCATTTCTAGTGCAACCTGCCATTCAATTTACCCCCCCCCCCACTGGCTTCTCTAGTTTGGGTTAGTCTGCCTCGAAGGGCCCCCTAATATCATCTGTGTCCCTGGTTAAAGCACACCCCAAGTGATACACCTGACACCCACTCAGTATGATGCCCCCCTTTTTAATGAGATGTCCTGCATTTCGGGGTGAGACCTGTTCAGCTCTTATTGAGATACTCAGTAGCATTATACATTGTTCTTGTGCTGGACTTTGTGTAATGGAAAGCCCATAATTAATATGTTCATTCTGAACCCTGTGCCCCATTTCAGTCCTGATTGGCCCCAGCAGAACTCATCGTAATGCCGGCAGCAAAGGGTCAGGTACATATGAGCTGCAGTCAGTCCCTGATTATTTGGTCAGTCATGTGATCCTTATAATATATAGGGTGGGGGTGAAGAGCATGAATCCTGAGTAATAATCCATTTCCTTCTCTTTCCAGTTCTCCCAGTTGGTGCGATTACACAAGAAGCTGGGGCCGGAGGAGTTCCCTCTCATTGAGCAAACCTATTACCCCAACCATAAGGAGATGGTGAGTCACTGGCTGGGGAGGGGGGTTGAGTGAAAGTTGTTTTCTTGGGAATGAAGTGCCTGTGGTGTGACCTGAGCAGCCTCCGACAGCAGCCAGAACATTGTGGGAAATGGAATAACTCTTAAAGGCCCTGATAGGAGAGAGGCTAATGTATGGGAGGGCTTGGGGTAGTCATTATTAGGGGCTCCCTTCTGTTCTATATGAAGAACAATGACATTAATTCTATATGAAGAACAATGACACATTGTAGAAAAAACATAAAGAGACATTTATTTCCCCCTGGTACAAAAAGAATATGCATTCACATATACAAAACACTTCTCCTTCGAGTGGCCCCTTCCTCCCATCATCCCCTTGAACTCGCCCAGGAAGATTATTGTGCTGTGGCAGCAGACTGTGCCTCTTTATTCCTAGCAGCGATGACGCTGGGCTTCTGGGACTCCCATGTGCACAGACCATTGCCCTGGTCAACGCAGGCCATGTATTTGGACTGGGAGCCATTGAGGGGCTCCTGCCAGTGCACCAGTACATCGGTCCAAAGGCACTGGCTGTCCGACTCCAGGGAGCAGCTACCACCATAGCAGGGGACGATCTGCAGGAGGGAGAAAAGAGACATCAGGGTCATCATGGGACCTTCCTGACCATCAGCCAATCAGCTGACAGCAACTCCATCCAATGGATGCAATGCCCCATTTCAGTACCAGCTGTAGACAGTAGGGGAGGCAGCTATGTAGGTGACAAACAGAATGAGACAAACAGAATGAGACAATGTGACGGGAGAGGCTCTTCCCCTAATGTCATCAGCAGGCAAAGCAAGTTTGCAGGTATCAGGGCCAATATAAGGAACATTTCTCCTTGGCAGGTGAGCATTGTGACAGTGAGAGGGGGTAATGGGGCACAATGGGACGAGACTAATGAAAAGTAACATAATATGGGCTGTTGAGTGCTGGCAATGGAGAGGGCTCCTGTATTTGGGACAAGACAATTTGGGAGGGTTGTGTGGCCCCATTGCTACTCACGTTGCAGGAACAGGCTTTGCGATACACCTCCTCGAAGCCCCTCTTCTGGGCGGTAGTTAGTGAGGCCCAAGGAACAATGAAGTTACACTGGTCGATTACCAAGTTACCATTCACCGCATGCCCTGGGCATTAGCAATAAAGAGTTTGCCATTAGGGAGCTGCTCATTGATGCCAATGCCACTAGCAGTTCAGTTCAGTACATTGGCCATTCTCATTACTGCCACTGTAAATGACCCATTAATCCCTTCCTACTGAATCACCCCCCCCCCCAATGTCTTTGAGAGCATTTTTAGGTGATAATGGCCTATGTAGGGTTACAGTCTATAATAATAGGCATAGTGCTCAGTGTTTTGTAATTGTAATCTGATTGTACAATACTACCCCATCCCGTATAACAGCATAATGCCTGGGTGTTAGAGAGCAAGAACAAGCACCTGAGGAACACCTGCCCCCGCTGATCCACAGCCCTAATATCATAGCTCTTGGGTGTTAGAGAGCAGGGACAAGCTCAATAGAGAAGGCTCACCTGTAATGAGGAAGGCCTGGCTCTTGTTGGAGAGGACGTGCTCGTAGCCGCACATGCTTTCCATTGATGGGGTGCTGAGAAACTGTATGTCGTCCATTCCTTGAGGGGCCTTAAAGATCTTGAGAAAGGTAGAGTGTTAGAGGGGAGCCATATGGAAGCAAGTAACAGAGGACTGGTGGGGGGGGGGAGTTACCTTAGTAGTTTTGATCTCATATTTCACTCTGCCCTGCTCTTCTGTCTTGTACTGGGTCTTTCCAATGAATCTCCCTCGAATAACTGCAGAGAGACAGAGGGGTGAGCAGGAACCCCCATAGATAATAATCTTTGTACATAGTCCCGCCCATTCCCATGCACCACTAAGAATGCACAGCAGCATTCAGTTCTATGTGCACATCACTAGTACTGGAACCTTCCCATCATATCAGTCACTATTGCATCTGTATGACATTTATTATAAGAGGGAAATTCCTGATGCTTTTCCTGCTTCTATAAATAAGTGGCATTACCTTCTTCCCTGTTTGTGTTGCCCAATGTTGCACTCTTGTGAAACTTGCACAGACAGTGTGTGACAGACAGTGAGACAGATAGCGTGAGACATACATGGTGAGACATACATGGTGAGACATACATGGTGAGACATACATCGTGAGAGAGACACGGGCAGTTGTGTGTACTGGGGCAGATCAGGGGCAGAATAGAGCAGTGTGGGGTGGAAATGTAGTGCTGAGGGCTGTTTGGCCCAACCTCCTTGCAGCTGATACTTGCCCTGTGCCCCTCATTTACTAGTCTCCAACCTGGCTGGGGCACTGGGCTAGGGGGGTCCTGTGGCCAGAGAAGTCTCTGGTAGAAATCTGCCCCAGCGTGAGATTTGCACATGAGGGTAAGAATGGGTTCTACATAGTGATGTGAGCACACAACCTGCAGCCCCTGAGCTCACACCTACGTGCCAAATATTCTGTGTTACACATACAGCAGTCACAGTGTAACCCCACCCCAAACCCACCTACAGCTTAAGGGGTGTCCCAGCACTCGCTGCCATACACTATTAATTACTGAATAATGGCCTCTTTAAAGGGGAAGTGTAACTTGAAATATATCATGATGTTTCTGCTCTGGTTCCATATACCTACAGCAACACAAATGTGACCTGGGGGTCTGGCAGATGGCACTGGAATGAAGCTGGAAGCTACTCTAGAGACCTGGAATTGCCCCTGTGCCACTGCCTTTATTAAGTACCAGTTGATTTGGTAAGGTGCTGGTTAGGTGGAACTTGCTTCATTCCCCTTTAAGCAAAGTAGTAGATGCTGTGCCTTGCACATTCCCCTACAAAAGCCTTCCTGTGATTATACTCACCAAAATCTGCACTGCAGTATGCAGACTGGGGGTGCCTACGTCCACAGCTGCACCCCAACACCTCCTGGCTGAGGCACCCTAGAACCAGCACAACCACAAGGTACAACATGATCCCAAACTGCAGGAGGAAAGACAGGGAGTAGTTAGAAGTGCAGGGGTTAAACAGTCCTGTACAAGCAGGTGTGGGCATCAATTGTTAGCTCTTGGTGCAAGTTCCTGTACAAGCAAGTATGTGTGCACTAGAGGAGTCGGGATGTGAATAGATTGTTAGCTTTTGGTGCAAGTTTCTGTTCAAGCAGATGTGTACACTAGTGAAGAAGAGGTGGGAAAAGATTGTTAGCTCTTGGTGCAAGCTCCTGTTCAAGCAGGTGCTTGTGTTAAGGAGCAACCGTGACTGGGTGGGAATAGATTGTTAGCTGTTAGTGTAAGTATGTACAATAAGGGAGCATCTGGTTACCTGATGGCTGGGCAGTCCTTCTGTCTGTGTCTCTCACAAGTACATCTGTTGTCTGTGCAGCTCTGGAATTTAAAGCTCTTCATGGCCCCTCCCTGTTGGGATGTGATTGGCTCAGGGCCCAGGGTCTGTTTTATTAGTCAGACATTTCAAAACACGAGGAAAAGGAAGTGGCTGTAAATTATAATGAGATTTGCCATCAGGAAAACCAGTAGCACTGACGCAACCCTCCTGTCATTCAGCCCTAATTATCCCATTCATAGAATATATTTGCCATTTATATTCCTTCTTTCCCATTTATATCCCATCTTTTGTATTTGTATTCCCTCCTTCCTATGTATATATCCTCCTTCCCATTTAAATTCATTTTCCCATTTATATTCCCTTCTTTCCATTTATATTCCCTCTTTACTATCTATATTGAAGAGACATGGGCTGGGTGCTTAGGACCATATAGAAAGTGAGTAGTAGAGACATGGGCTGGGTGCTTAGGACCATATAGAAAGTGAGTAGTAGAGACATGGGCTGGGTGCTTAGGGCCATATAGAAAGTGAGTAGAAGAGACAGGCTGGGTCCTTAGGGCCATATGGAAAGTGAGTAGTAGAGACATGAGTTGGATGCTTAGGGCCATATAGAAAGTGAGTAGAAGAGACAGGTTGGATGCTTAGGACCATATAGAAAGTGATTAGAAGAGACGGGCTGGATGCTTAGGACCATATAGAAAGTGAGTAGTAGAGACATGGGCTGGGTGCTTAGGACCATATAGAAAGTGAGTAGTAGAGACATGGGCTGGGTGCTTAGGGCCATATAGAAAGTGAGTAGAAGAGACAGGGGCCGGGTGCTTAGGGTCATATGGAAAGTGAGTAGTAGAGACATGAGCTGGATGCTTAGGGCCATATAGAAAGTGAGTAGAAGAGACAGGTTGGATGCTTAGGACCATATAGAAAGTGAGTAGTAGAGACATGGGCTGGGTGCTTAGGGCCATATAGAAAGTGAGTAGTAGAGACATGGGCTGGGTGCTTAGGACCATATAGAAAGTGAGTAGTAGAGACATGGGCTGGGTGCTTAGGACCATATAGAAAGTGTAGAGACAGGGGCTGGATGCTTAGAACCATATAGACAGTGTAGAGATGGGCTGGATGCTTAGGACCATATAGAGAGTGTAGAGACAGGGGCTGGATGCTTAGGACCATATAGAAATTGAGTAGTAGAGACAGGGGCCGGGTGCTTAGGGCCATATGGAAAGTGTGTAGTAGAAACAGGGGCTGGATGCTTATGGAGGGCCATATAGAAAGTGTAGAGACAGGGGCTGGATGCTGAGGACCATATGGAAAGTGAGTAGTAGAGACAGGGGCTGGATGCTTAGGACCATATAGAAAGTGAGTAGAAGAGATGGGCTGGATGCTTAGGGCCATATAGAAAGTGTAGAGACAGGGGCTGGATGCTGAGGAACATATGGAAAGTGAGTAGTAGAGACAGGGGCCGGGTGCTTAGGGCCATATGGAAAGTGAGTAGTAGAGACAGGGGCTGGATGCTTAGGGCCATATAGAAAGTGTAGAGACAGGAACTGGATGCTGAGGACCATATGGAAAGTGAGTAGTAGAGACAGGGGCTGTATGCTTAGGACCATATAGAAAGTGAGTAGAAGAGACAGGGGCTGGATGCTTAGGGCCATATAGAAAGTGTAGAAACGGGCTGGATGCTGAGGACCATATGGAAAGTGAGTAGTAGAGACAGGGGCCGGGTGCTTAGGACCATATAGAAATTGAGTAGTAGAGACAGGGGCCGGGTGCTTTGGGCCATATGGAAAGTGAGTAGTAGAGACAGGGGCCGGGTGCTTAGGGCCATATGGAAAGTGAGTAGTAGAGACGTGCTGGATGCTGGGAGTTAGACAGAGTTGTGTTGGAACGGGTTGCAGACAAGGTGATGGTGGAGCAGTGTAGGGGGTGATACTGACGTTGCTGCTGACTCTGATACCAGTAACATCAGTCAGACTTACAGGAGTCATTTCCTGGGCTTTCCTTGCCCTTCTGCACCCTCTCCCCCCACATGCACCTCTCACACTCTCTTATGTGTATAGGAGTCACACACCCACACACATTCCCTGTGTGGGGCAATAGCGGCTGATATAGAGGGCTGATATTCCCTGCGTGGGGCAATAGCGGCTGATATACAGGGCTGATATTTCCTGCGTGGGGCAATAGCGGCTGATATACAGGGCTGATATTCCCTATGTGGGGCAATAGCGGCTGATATAGAGGGCTGATATTCCCTATGTGGGGCAATAGCGGCTGATATAGAGGGCTGATATTCCCTGCGTGGGGCAATAGCGGCTGATATAGAGGGCTGATATTCCCTATGTGGGGCAATAGCGGCTGATATACAGGGCTGATATTCCCTGCGTGGGGCAATAGTGGCTGATATTCCCTATGTTTCTCCATAGGGAACAGCTGGGAGACATGAAAGGGAACGGGACTGTGGGAATTAGAGGGGGCAGCAGCACATTCATAAGAGAGTGACATCACTATTTGCAAAGAAAAGAAAGTTGTGTAAGGGATTTAGGGAAAGTACACGAGGGCTCGGAGCAAGGGAAGGGGCTGTGGGAGTCGTGGGGATTGTGGGAAGTGCAAGGCTTCAGTAATGGGATATAAATAAAGTTGCGGTGAATCCGGCGCTGACTCACTGGCCAGAAAGGTGGAATGATCCGGAATGTGCCGGGGGAGGCGGACGTGCTCGTTTGCTCCTGACGCTTCCCATACTTTGTGTTTCCATGTGCTAAGCCACCACAACCCCCAGGAATCCTGCCCCCCCAAAGTCTGCCCACTCCTGTCTGGCAACAGCCCAACCCTGCAGGAGCAGTAGGGTTTCTCCTACAGTGCATTGCACCCCCTATATTCTACAGGGCACTGAACCCCTGTTTCTATCCTACAGTGCATTGCGCCCCCTGTTTCTATTTATCATCCACTGAATTGGGAATCAGCACTGACGGGGGGGATACGGAGAGGTGGCACCCCTTGGTTTTGCAGTTGCCATTAATCTGGGAATCATTAGACTTTAGTGCAGAAGGGAATTTACTGGAATCTGAAAGTGAAACAGTCGACTCATTTCTACACACACTGCAGGGAATGGGGTCTCTGCTTCCAAATATGTCTGTACATTACCCCCCAGCCTATTCCCTGTCTCAGCCTAGTGCCCCATGCTCAGCCCACTCTCCATTCTACTTCTGAATAGGGGGCCACACAAGGTACCCCACTTTCTTCCTATGCCCCAAATACATACGGCCAGTGGGGACTGGGGCTGACGGGTATGAGCACCAATGTAGGTAGGGCACTAGGTGCACATGGAATGGTGAGCGGGAGGGGGGGGTACTGAGGTTGCTATGATAGAGATGAGGGGGCAGTGAGTGATATTGGGGAATGGCACAGAGAACGGCACAGTTCCTGGAAGGGTTAACGTTGGTGGATTTCCTGCCCATGCGTGCCCTGTGTGTCATTGTGTAATGTGCTAATGGCAGCTCCCCCCGCCTCTAACCACATGAGTGAAACCACAGGAGCCTGACAGTCGCTCAGGGGTCAGTGACAGCCGACGGGCCCACACCCCACTTTCTTGTATTTCCACACAAGTACTTTCCCTACCCACTGTCACTTCAACTCCACGACCCATTATATGAACGTGACACACCATTATCTCACTGACTGCACTGCTCATTCTGACTTACTCCCAATTTAGCTCATGCACTGTAGGAAATCCTGATGCTTCTCCCTCTGGTGAATGGGGGAGCTCAGTCTGCACATGTGTGTGTGTGGGGGGGGGTGCACATCGGTTCCAAACTGTAATAAAAGTCATCATTTGCTGTTGCACCCCCAGTTTCATTCCATGGTATTGATTGTATGTTAGTGGCAGCTTGGGTGGGCACCTACACACACACAGAGCAGCCAGTGCCATTGTGCCCCCCAGATGGGAGATTTAGAACTGCACCCTGAACCACACAACATGAGATGGCCCCTTGGCCCAGACTATATATATATATTTCTCTCTTTCAGCTGACTGCATCCAAGTTCCCCGTTGTGATCAAAATGGGACACGCACATTCGGGGATGGGGAAGGTAAGTCAGGGGTCGGGGCTCGCGTCAGAGGCATTAGCCAAGTCAAGGTCAGTGGAGCAACTCCCTGCTCCTTCCTCTTTCATCTTCCAGTCTTCCCCAAATAATGATGAGCTTCCTGCATAGCTCAGCACCAGGCTCTTACCCCATCTCTGGGGGGTCATAAGGTGGGCAAACCACTCATGACAGATTGTCACCCTAAGGTCACAGAGTCAGGGAACCACTACTTAGTTCTCTTGCCCCCTATTCAGAGTCTCCTTATAGTAAATAGTGCTCTTGCCCCCTATTCAGAGTCTCATTATAGTAAATAGTGCTCTTTCCCCCTATTCAGAGCCTCCTTATAGTAAATAGTGCTCTTGTCCCCTATTCAGAGTCTCCTTATAGTAAATTGTGCTCTTGTCCCCTATTCAGAGCCTGCTTATAGTAAATAGTGCTCTTGTCCCCTATTCAGAGTCTCCTTATAGTAAATAGTGCTCTTGCCCCCTATTCAGAGTCTCATTATAGTAAATAGTGCTCTTTCCCCCTATTCAGAGCCTCCTTATAGTAAATAGTGCTCTTGCCCCCTATTCAGAGTCTCCTTATAGTAAATAGTGCTCTTGCCCCCTATTCAGAGTCTCCTTATAGTTAATAGTGCTCTTGTCCCCTATTCAGAGTCTCCTTATAGTAAATAGTGCTCTTGCCCCCTATTCAGAGTTATTATAGTAAATAGTGCTCTTTCCCCCTATTCAGAGCCTCCTTATAGTAAATAGTGCTCTTGTCCCTATTCAGAGTCCTCCTTATAGTAAATGTGCTCTTGTCCCCTATTCAGAGCCTGCTTATAGTAAAATAGTGCTCTTGTCCCCCTATTCAGAGTCTCCTTATAGTAAATAGTGCTCTTGCCCCCTATTCAGAGTCTCATTATAGTAAATAGTGCTCTTTCCCCCTATTCAGAGCCTCCTTATAGTAAATAGTGCTCTTGCCCCTATCAGAGTCTCCTTATAGTAAATTAGTGCTCTTGCCCCTATTCAGAGTCTCCTTATAGTTAATAGTGCTCTTGTCCCCTATTCAGAGTCTCCTTATAGTAAATAGTGCTCTTGCCCCCTATTCAGAGCCTCCTTATAGTAAATAGTGCTCTTGTCCCCTATTCAGAGTCTCCTTATAGTAAATAGTGCTCTTGTCCCCTATTCAGAGCCTCCTTATAGTAAATAGTGCTCTTGTCCCCTATTCAGAGTCTCCTTATAGTAAATGGTGCTCTTGTCCCCTATTCAGAGCCTCCTTATAGTAAATAGTGCTCTTGTCCCCCTATTCAGAGTCTCCTTATAGTAAATAGTGCTCTTGTCCCCTATTCAGAGTCTCCTTATAGTAAATAGTGCTCTTGTCCCCCTATTCAGAGCCTGCTTATAGTAAATAGTGCTCTTGTCCCCTATTCAGAGTCTCCTTATAGTAAATAGTGCTCTTGCCCCCTATTCAGAGTCTCCTTATAGTTAATAGTGCTCTTGTCCCCTATTCAGAGCCTCCTTATAGTAAATAGTGCTCTGTCCCCCTATTCAGAGTCTCCTTATAGTAAATAGTGCTCTTGTCCCCCTATTCAGAGTCTCCTTATAGTAAATAGTGCTCTTGTCCCCTATTCAGAGTCTCCTTATATAAATAGTGCTCTTGCCCCTATTCAGAGCCTCCTTATAGTAAATAGTGCTCTTGCCCCCTATCAGAGTCTCCTTATATAAAATAGTGCTCTTGTCCCCTATTCAGAGTCTCCTTATAGTAAATAGTGCTCTTGTCCCCTATTCAGAGTCTCCTTATAGTAAATAGTGCTCTTGTCCCTATTCAGAGTCTCCTTATTAGTAAATAGTGCTCTTGTCCCCCTATCAGAGCCTGCTTATAGTAAATAGTGCTCTTGTCCCCTATTCAGAGTCTCCTTATAGTAAATAGTGCTCTTGCCCCCCTATTCAGAGCCTCCTTATATAAATAGTTGCTCTTGCCCCCTATTCAGAGCCTCCTTATAGTAAATAGTGCTCTTGCCCCTATTCAGAGTCTCCTTATAGTAAATAGTGCTCTTGTCCCCTATTCAGAGTCTCCTTATAGTAAATCTCTTGTCCCCTATTCAGAGGCCTCCTTATAGTAAATAGTGCTCTTGTCCCCCTATTCAGAGTCTCCTTATAGTAAATAGTGCTCTTGTCCCCTATTCAGAGTCTCCTTATAGTAAATAGTGCTCTTGTCCCCCTATTCAGAGCCTGCTTATAGTAAATAGTGCTCTTGTCCCCTATTCAGAGTCTCCTTATAGTAAATAGTGCTCTTGCCCCCTATTCAGAGTCTCCTTATAGTTAATAGTGCTCTTGTCCCCTATTCAGAGCCCTTATAGTAAATAGTGCTCTTGCCCCCTATTCAGAGCCTCCTTATAGTAAATAGTGCTCTTGCCCCTATTCAGAGTCTCCTTATAGTAAATAGTGCTCTTGTCCCTATTCAGAGTCTCCTTATAGTAAATAGTGCTCTTGTCCCTATGTCCCCTATTCAGAGTCTCCTTATAGTAAATAGTGCTCTTGTCCCCCTATTCAGAGCCTGCTTATAGTAAATAGTGCTCTTGTCCCCCTATTCAGAGTCTCCTTTATAGTAAAATAGTGCTCTTGCCCCCTATTCAGAGCCTGCTTATAGTAAATAGTATCAGAGCCTCCTTATAGTGCTCTTGTCCCCTATTTCAGAGTCTCCTTATAGTAAAAGTGCTCTTGTCCCCCTATTCAGAGCCTGCTATATAGTAAATAGTGCTCTTGTCCCCTATTCAGAGTCTCCTTATAGTAAATAGTGCTCTTGTCCCCTATTCAGAGTCTCCTTATAGTAAATAGTGCTCTTGCCCCATTCAGAGTCTTATTATAGTAAATAGTGCTCTTTCCCCCTATTCAGAGCCTCCTTATAGTAAATAGTGCTCTTCCCTATTCAGAGTCTCCCTCTTGCCCCCTATTCAGAGTCTCTTTATAGTAAATAGTGCTCTTGTCCCCTATTCAGAGTCTCCTTATAGTAAATAGTGCTCTTGTCCCCTATTTCAGAGCCTCCTTATAAAATAAGTGCTCTTGTCCCCCTATTCAGAGTCTCCTTATAGTAAATAGTGCTCTTGTCCCCTATTCAGAGTCTCCTTATAGTAAATAGTGCTCTTGCCCCTATTCAGAGCTCCTTATAGTAAATAGTGCTCTTGCCCCTATTCAGAGCCTGTAAATAGTGCTCTTGCCCCCTATTCAGAGCCTCTTATAGTAAATAGTGCTCTTGTCCCCTATTCAGAGTCTCCTTATAGTAAATAGTGCTCTTGTCCCCTATTCAGAGCCTCTTATAGTAAAAATAGTGCTCTTGTCCCCTATTTCAGAGTCTCCTTATAGTAAATAGTGCTCTTGTCCCTATTCAGAGCCTCCTTATAGTAAATAGTGCTCTTGTCCCCCTATTCAGAGTCTCCTTATAGTAAATAGTGCTCTTGTCCCCTATTCAGATAGTCCCCCCCCTATTCAGAGCCTCCTATATAGTAAATAGTGCTCTTGTCCCCTATTCAGAGCCTCCTTATAGTAAATAGTGCTCTTGCCCCCTATTCAGAGTCTCCTTATAGTTAATAGTGCTCTTGTCCCCTATTCAGAGTCTCCTTATAGTAAATAGTGCTCTTGCCCCCTATTCAGAGCCTCCTTTTAGTAAATAGTGCTCTTGTCCCCCTATTCAGAGTCTCCTTATAGTAAATAGTGCTCTTGTCCCCTATTCAGAGTCTCCTTATAGTAAATAGTGCTCTTGTCCCCTATTCAGAGTCTCATTATAGTAAATAGTGCTCTTGTCCCCTATTCAGAGTCTCCTTATAGTAAATAGTGCTCTTGTCCCCCTATTCAGAGCCTGCTTATAGTAAATAGTGCTCTTGTCCCCTATTCAGAGTCTCCTTATAGTAAATAGTGCTCTTGCCCCCTAATCAGAGCCTGCTTATAGTAAATAGTGCTCTTGCCCCCTATTCAGAGCCTCCTTATAGTAAATAGTGGTTACACGGTGCAGATGGATTATCATGCCCTGCCTGTGTTACCTTGAAGCTAAATTCTAACCCATTACTCCATTCAGTGTGTGGGTGGTCTCCCCTAATTTGCCAGGCTGATGTTTTGGGGTTCTCCTCGCAGGTGAAGGTGGACAATCAGTATGATTTCCAGGACATAGCGAGTGTGGTGGCGCTGACCAAGACTTACGCCACATCGGAGCCGTTCATAGACGCCAAGTACGACGTGCGCATCCAGAAGATTGGGAGCAACTACAAGGCCTACATGTGAGCAAGCGCAGCATTCATTGTGTATGCCGGGGACACGCAAACCTTCCTGTAGTTAGAGCCTAGGAAAATAATCACTGTCTCAGCAACTTTCCCTGGGTGGGACCATCCTGCTGACAGAACAAGCAGCTCTCATAATAATAAGGAGCCCTGCTGAACTGTAGGGACTCACACAGGGGTAAAGTCACCCCCTCCCTGGCTATGGGGGAACCTCAACTCACTACTCCCCTAATTACCATGCTGTTTTCATCAAGCCCAAATAAGCTCCTCCCCTCAGCCATGTAGAACAGTTTGATTCCAAGTAGGTTCCTTTAAAATATACGAACGAGGGTCAGAAGTTGATGGAAGTGATACAGCCCGTAACAACCCTGCTGTAAGGATGCCCTGTGGCAGCTCCCACCCAGTTTAGTTCTAGTTATGATATTGTAACAACTCCCATACGGGATAATCAGCAGCTCATTTGTGCCCCTTACGTCTAAGGTAAGTTTTACCCCAGCCAAGCTACGGCCTTAGCTGTGAGATCTGTTGCACTGACTGACTGTGAGAAGGTTTCATAGCCGAGGGGTTGTGACTCCAGCTCAGAAGTAGTGCAGAATGTTACTGCTCCCTCCTGTGTATAACACTGGCACATGGACAGGACACTCTTAACTTGTCATTACTCTTCATTCTTTATCTTCTCTATTGTAAAATCTTTTGCCTTGTTCATCTGTTGCTTTTCAGTGTTGAAACGGGGGTCACTGACCCGGCAGACAAAAAATATATTACCTCATGAGTCTGCATGTTTTATGTTACTGTTTGTTACTCATCTTTCTTTTCAGCCTCTCTCCTTTTCATATCCCATTCTCTCTTTCAAACCACTTTCTGGTTGCTAGGATATTTTTGACCCTAGCAACCAGATAGCTGCTGAAAAAAAGCAAAATAAATAAAAAAACAACAAAAATAAACAAGAAGACCAACTGCAAATTGTCTGAACATACGACTCTCTACATCATACTATAAGTTAATGCAAAGCTGAAGAAGCCCTCTATGTGGGGTGGGGATATCAGTGTAGGGACCCATAGGGTTAATGTGCCCTATGGCTAGTTGTAATTTGTATAGTTGTGCTATTGGCCAAGAGGTGTTGTGACCACTTCCTGTCACACTTATAGTGAGTGACAAGGGGTGGAGCTTCCTCTTTGGCTTCTGGTTGCTTCCTGGAAACCTGGGTATTACAAGGCCTAGTAAAGCCATGTGCCCTAGAGGGACCAGTAACTAAGAGATAAGTTGGGGAGCAGGGACCATGTGATTGAGGCCAGCTAGAGGTAGGTTACTACCTGCAATAGGAGTCTGTAGGAGTGTAAGACAGGCAGGTTAAGTAGCAGCTAGGAGGGATACAAGGAGGTAGCTCTCCCCTCAGGCAAGACTGTAGTATAGTATATAGGGACACAGACTAATAGGGAATTAGGGCTAGTGACTGATCCAATGTGTGAGGATCCAGGTGAGGGTGCTGAGATCCTGAGGGTGTATCTATTCAGGTGTTGGAATCCAATGTAACACATACTCTATTCCTATGGCCGGACATTGACCCTTTTGGTCTAAAATAGGCCAAAAAGCCATTGCACCAGTAAGCACCATTATTCTCCCCGTCACACACAGGAGAACCTCCATTTCTGGGAACTGGAAGACCAACACTGGGTCGGCAATGCTGGAGCAGATTGCTGTGTCAGACAGGTGAGACTGCAGCTTGCTTTCATGTCTTTGCACTATTATGGGATGTCCAAGATGGAGACTGACTGTTGTTTTGGGGCAGTTGGATGACTATAATGCACCCTAACATCTTTCTCTATCAGGTACAAGCTGTGGGTTGACGCTTGTGCTGACATTTTTGGGGGCCTGGACATCTGCGCTGTAGAAGCACTTCATGGGAAGGATGGACGGGACCATATCATTGAGGTGGGGGCAGGCTGGGAGGCCTAAATATTAAACCAGAGGACTTGGACCCTTTTTCTCCTTATTTCCTCCATTGTGCCCCTTCTGTTCCTGTGCACCCCACCCATCTCTTCCTTTTTCAGTCCCAACCCTTCTGGTGACATACGCACCCCAACTTTTCCTTTCTTTGTCATCTGGTTATCTGCTCCTTCTCTGTCCCATCCTTCTGACAGATGTGTGTGGCCCTCCTCTTCCTCCATTAGAAGAAGCTTCTCTCTTCCAAATGAAGTGATCACCCCTTTCTGCTTATGCACCCCCATACTGACCCCAGCACCTGCTATGTGAGGGCCCCGTCTCCTGTTGCTGACCATAATATTGTGTGGCCCATTAGGTGGTTGGCTCCTCTATGCCTCTGATTGGAGACCAGCAGGAGGAGGACAAGCAGCTGATAGCAGACTTGGTTGTGTCCAGAATGTCCCAGAATGTGCAGTGCAGCCCATCCCTGAGTCGCCCTACACACGGCACCCAGCCTCAGGTAACGGGCGCAAAGGCTTCTCTCCTCTCTCACATCCAACTGCTGAGCCTTCCCTAAAATTCCCCTTTCTCTCTGCATCATTTCAGGCGCAGGTTGTTCACTCCAGATCCGCAACTCCCATTCAGCAGCAGCAGCAACAGCCTCAGAGACTCCCTCCTCAAGGTGAGGCCTGCTACAGGCATTGTGGGTATTACATACAGAAGGGACCCAGGTGTCCTTTGGCCATAAAATATAACAATTATATAGAGTACAAGTTTACAACAATCAGTCCAGCTGAAACTGAACCCTGTTCTGTATGGAACATAACAAAGCCCACTAGGAACCTCTGTTCTCAGGTACAGAGCTTTTATTCTCTGTGCTTCCTGCTCTTGGGCTGCTCTCTTTCCCATGGTCAGACAGGAACCTTCCCCCAGTACTTACCCAGGTACAGAGGTCTTATTCTCTGTAATTCCTGCTCTTGGGCTGCTCTCTTTCCCACGATCAGACAGGAACCTTCCCCCAGTACTTGCCCAGGTACAGAGCTCTGATAATCTATGCGTCCTGCTCTTGGGCTGCTCTCTTTCCCACGGTCAGACAGGAACCTTCCCCCAGTACTTGCCCAGGCACAGAGCTCTGATAATCTATGCTTCCTGCTCTTGGGCTGCTCTCTTTCCCACGGTCAGACAGGAACCTTCCCCCCAGTACTTGCCCAGGTACAGAGGTCTTATTCTCTGTAATTCCTGCTCTTGGGCTGCTCTCTTTCCCATGAGTTTTATACAGTAAGTACAAGTATTTATCCAAGACCTTTCTTTCTTTCTGTGCCTCTTTTCTTATAGGGGGTCCTCAAGCAACCCAAGGTCCATTGCGCCAGGGGCCACCCCCCCAGCAACGACCCCCACCACAGGGTCAACAGGTCCAGGGTCTAAGTCCTCAGCCTTCTGCACATCCACCAAATCTACCCAGTCCAGGAGCCCAGCAACGCCAAATCCCCCCTCAACAGCAGCCCCAGCAGGTCCGACCCCAGCAGCAGCCTTCACCCCGCCAGTCCCAGTCCCCTCAGAGGCAGTCAAGTCCACAAGGCCCCCAGTCACCTCAAAGGCAACAGCAAGGCCCACCTATGCCAACTGGCCCCAAGCCAATGGGAGTTCAACCTGGGCAGCCACGGCAGCCGGCTCCTCCAAGACAGCCAATCCCTGCAGGGCCCCAGCAGAAGCCGGCCCCTCCACTCAGCCAACAGCAGCAGCAGCCCCCACAACAGGGCACCCGCCAGCCAATGCAGCAGCCGCCACTTCAGCAGCGCCAGTCTGTTCCTGGAGCGCCGCAACAGCCGCCACCCCGACCAATGACTCAGCAGCCCCGGCCTAATCCCCAGGGCCCCGGCCAATCTTCCTCCCGTCCTGGAGGGCCACAAAAGCCTCAAGTGTCTCAGAAGCCGGGCGCCGAGCTGCCCCCACCCCAGCCGCAGCTGAAGTAAGAGCCCTCGCGGTTCTGGGTGGGCCACACAGGTTTCCGCTTCCTATACTACATTCTGCATCCCCGTTTGTTGCATGCCGCCTACAGCAGGTACATTGGCTGCATTTACTTTGTCTCTCCATCTGCCAAGACCATGGGGGTCCCTGGTGGTTATTAACATGTAGAATTATTATTGGCTGCTCCGGGCTGACCCATGCACACTCCCCCCACCATTGTCTTGGTTACGAGGGTGACAATTTAATTCCAGCTGCGAGTCTGACAATAATCTTTACTGTGAATGAAACGTGCAACAACAATAATAATAATAATGATCCTGCCTGATGATGCATGACTTTAACTCTTCATTATTTCTCTTCCCTCTCCCTTCTATGTTCCTCCTTTATCATCTCTTCTTCAATTAAACCGGTTTACCCCCTCACCCCCGTCTTGTTGGCATCTTCCACAATTCTGCTGCCATGTGGTTGGATTGTGCATGTCCTGCTCCATCTGCTGCGTCTCCCCCCCCCCTTGCACCCGCACACACACACACAACCTTCTCCTGCCTGTCTCTTTCTCTCTCTGAAACCTTCCCTGCCCGTCTCTCTGCTCCATCTCTGCTCCTCCTGCCCAAACATTCCACGGCTGTTGCCTTTTTACCCACTTACAACCCCAATTCCATCTTATGTCTTACCCCCCACTCCCCAATTCATTACCCTCCTCCAGTAAGTCCCAGTCCCTCACCAACTCCTTCACCCTTGCAGACACACCGGCTCCTCGCTCCAACCTTAGCCACGATGAAGCAAAAGCCGAAACGATACGCAACCTGAGGAAATCCTTTGCCAGTCTCTTCGCCGACTAAAGGGGGTCTCACCGGAGCCTCACTCGTACCCTATGCCCACCTCATCCCCATCATTAAGCCCCGTGGCTTTGTGTATAAACTGTTTCCCCCTGACATATATGCACGGCTTCTTGTGCTCCTGACAGTGCCAGGTAGATAATATGGAGGGAAGGGTGCCAGGAGATGTACACAATACAAGAGAGAGAGATATATCTATATAAAGAGGAATTATACATATTTCTAATATATTCTATGATGTAGCTTAGAGCAGGGACACAGGCACAAGGGATAGGAGATATATACAGTATATATATGGATATAGGAGATATATACAGTATATATATGGATATAGGAGATATATACAGTATATATATGGATATAGGAGATATATACAGTATATATATATATGGATATATGGAGGATACAGGTCCAGATGAACCTCCTTATTGAGCCGGACTGATGCTTGTACATTCCCCAGGTCAGTGGCGCATGAATAGAGATCCTAATTGTTACTCTTGTGCTCCAGTTGTGTGATTGTAGCTCAGTGTTATTAGTGGACTAGTTCAGTGTGTGCCTTTGTGAGTCTCATATTCCAGGCTGTCTCTTGATGGTTTTGTCTCTTGGTTTTGCCCCCATTGCCGTGCGTATTCCTTTGGCTTAGATTTTGCTGCATTCTCTCCCGCGGCTCAGCACCCTCATAGATTGTGTTGGCAGTCAAAGCTTGGGGTTCCCTTTCACCCCCTTATTTCCGGCAGCAGCGAGCCAGGCTAATGTTTCTGTAGTTAATGAACCTTGTGTTGCCATGGAAAATACTCTTGTGTGCCAGTAAATGTGCTGTGCGTGTGTGTAACCCCAGCTTGCCAGTGTGTGGTGTAGGTTGTTGGTGTGTGCCACCTGTTCTTCTCTAGGAAGTAGTAAACTGTTGTTCTGAGTATTGAGTTATTTATTTCACCCCCAGCTTCTGAAGGACATGGGGGAGACCGAAGTGTGTACACTGTTCGTAAATGCCTTTGTGTGAAAATGTGCACCCGCCGGGGTAACAACATGTTATTTGTCCAAAGAAATAAACATTCTGCCAATAAAACTGCCTGTCTTGCTAAATACCAGTGCCCATATGTAATTGTCAAGGACAAGTAAACCTGGAAATCATCCCAGGGGGAGTTCTTGCCTGACCATGGGAAAGAGAGCAGCCCACATTCTATATTTTAGACTCCACAAGAGCAGGTGCTTGAGGGCAAATGTGCTGATTGCTGTGTTTAACATGCACACGAGGGGGAGGCAATAGTGAGCTCCTGTGACAAGTGTATGTATGGGGGGGGCTCAATGCTTCTCTCACTTTATGATGGTGCTGGCCCATGATATGGACTCATCCAGCCCAATCTGTTCCACAGAAATCTTTCATTGGGCAGGAACTCAATTTGTCATCGGATCCTTGTAATAATCCCTGCTGCAGAATGTGCTACTGGGCAGCCAAGCCAGACAGACGTACAGGGAAAGCACTCACCTCTGTGTTTCTTAATCATAATCTCACACCCATGCTTATAAATAGTAGCTACCGCATCATTTGCCTGGAACCACACCCAGAACAGGTAAACAATTGCTTTTCCAAAAATAACTCCCAAGTGCCATTTTATACTCATTGCGGCTTCACTGAACAATAAGCACATTCGCCTGGCGGGGACATTACAGATAATCCCATTAACTGCTCACATGCAGTATACATTCTCAATGAGATATGTACACAATGGAAACAGAGAATCAGAACTCTGTACCTGTATTCTGTCACTTACCCACAGAGAGCTTCCTGTCTGACCATAGGGAAGAGAGCAGCCCAAGAGCAGGACGTACTGAAATGGAATCACATGATGAATGGCCTGTAGTTTAAACCAAAGTAAACCAAACTGAAAGCAATCGAACATGGGCATTAAAGGGTCAAGATACTCCTTGAGTACAACACTTTTTACCTATTCTTTAAATGACAAGTAAACTCTGTATTTGTTAATTTTGTGCACTAAACAGGGACAGTGAAGCTACTCCATGTCTGGTCCCTGCAAGGTAGTCACATTCCCAATGCACAGCTAATACCCCCCCATCTGTATCTGTAACAGTGACCTGACACAATGAATGGAGGGGTTGATTACACAGAGCTCAGTAGCTCCAGTTTACATTGGCTAATGTAAAAGAAAGGTGTATATAGGTGCGTCCTTCCCAGAAGCAACAGACTGCAGGATTACACCAAACATATCTTTATTTAAAATTATATATTACACTTCCTTATGTTCAAATGCAATTTCCCACTTATTTCCTTCACCGTACAAGTTGCAATGATCTCATGAGGTTTGTTGCGTATAAAAATCCCAGTTAGGCCTCCTGATTGGCTGCCGTGCGACTGTTTTCATTAAGAAAGAATGTTTGGGTTGTTGCGTTGAGGCACGTTTGATTCCAAGCAATAAATAGCTGTATGTGGCAGGAGATGATGGATGCCTTGTACAACGGCATTTTCTTCCCCTCCAGGATAAACGTCTTTTTAACAAATATCCAAAGTGCATTCCTGGTTGGTTAGAGATGGTTAGGAGCCAAAGCAGGGGGCAGTGTCAGAGCCATACATGGTGACCACTCACAATCATATATGGCAACAACAAGGGGTTTCATCTGATTGGTTAAGTGTTGGTTGAACTGTGGTGCCCCCCTGTGGCGCTGGGAAGCATAAAGAGCAACAGTACATCTATTGGGACTATTGGGCCGCTCACATTACAAGAAGCAAACGATTTATTATTTGTTCTAAAGGCACATCATTCAGCTGCAGACAGTATTGAGAATGGGAGGCGTCCTCCTTCTCCCCCTAACCCTCTTGTTATTCCATGGCTGGGGAGGGGACTAAGAATGTCCTACTGGGACCCCCATGCACATCTACAGAGCTGCTTCTGGGTGCCAGGCACACAGCCTAGAACCACACATATCTCCTTCTAGCGTGTGTCCCAAATACTAACATTGTAGGGTGCAACTCCCATCATTCTATATTATCATATATTATGTATAGCAGTGCTGCTTATCCCACATGCCCCATGCTTGGCGGCAGGATTTGTGCAGACTTGCAGCTAGACTGCCCTCAGCTACACTGTTGCACTCGAGACATTAATAATTGCAAAATTATCGAGAGAATTCTGGTCACATGATCAAGGAGTGCTAAGCCATTGGTTGCAGCTATGAATGAGCTCTGTGGACTGTGCCTGTTTATTTTTGGCCTGTCTGTGCATCGTATATCATTACAATTACCCTTAATCTGATGAGGACAGTTCTAGGATACTGACTCACAAGGATTAGGTTCCCCCCATCCAATGCAGAAATCCTCTATGGCCTTGAAGAAGAAAGTGACAGTAATACACCGCGGCCGGCCACGGACCAGTGAGACACAGTATAAAGCAGAAGAAAGACAATCCTGACACCCACACACAGTTTACAATTCCCTCTTTCCTAAATGAGGCACCAAATCTGGTAGAAGTGTCCCCAGAAACATCTTCTTCCTGGGTGGTGTACAGGTTGACAGGTGAGCGCTTGGCAGGGAGAAGCCCCCCTATAACAACCCCCGATAGTGAAGTGGCCATCACTGAGGCACGAGTCGGAGGGTGCTTATGAGGAAGGGGTTGAGGTCCTCGGAGTTGACAGCCCGGTGCAGGGAAGGTTCGGACGCACTGCGCTCTATTTTAGGCAGAGCTCGCTGCAGAAGCTCAATGGAGGAGAGGATCTGAAACAGAAGTGAAAATGAGGGGCTGCACTTCCAACACACAGACGAATATACACACAGGTAAGATCAGCTGCTGCATTTCATGGTCTCCAGTAATCTCTGTGGAAGTGAACGAACTAGAGAATGTGCACAGAGAGGAGACCCCTAGAACAGATCAGTAGGTTCCTTGCACTGTGGCCCAATTACATTTTTGTTACCTGTGGGAAAAGGGGCCTCTCTTCTCGCTTGAATTTCATGCAGTCTACAAGAAGCCTCTTCATTGCCTTGGGACAATTGTTGGACACCTTGCTGAGGTCAGGAGTGAGGTAACCGCGTCCCACCATAAAAATGATCTGCATAAATATATATATATAAATATACAGGTCAATCCATGGCCATAACTGTGGGATATGTCCCCCTATTAAGGTGGATTATAGCCAAGCTATTGCACAAAGGGTGTAGCAACATACTGGATCCCAGCATGCAGTGCACAAGCTCATCTCTTACCTGATCTCTGTTGTTGATATTTGCATAGGGTAACAGTCCAGCCATGAGTTCATACAGAACCACCCCGTAGGCATATACATCTGACTGGAAGCTGTAGGGGCTGTTCTCTTGCATCCTAATCACCTCTGGAGCCTGCAGAATAAATAGGGAAATCAGCAGTTATGGAGAGGAGAGTGCAGGGGCACAGAGTGAGCAAGGAATCTAGCCTGCAGGCTCACCATCCACAGAATAGATCCACTCGGCTGCTCCACCTGCTGAGATCCACTCCAACGGGTCTTCACTGTGGCCAAGCCAAAGTCACCAATCTTCACCGTCAGTCCCTCATGCAGGAAAATGTCTGTTATGGTGATTAAGGAGAAAACGTTCCGCACACAATGACTGCTACCTAACTGACCGATTCAGTGCTGTTTACAAGAAAGACAAGCTGCTGTTTTATTGGCTAACAGTCTACACTCTGCCCCCAAACTGCAGGAGGAAGCAGCTTGTCCACTTCTCTCCTTATGGAGTGAGCTTAATAGCAGCCATTGCACAAACACGGCAGGATACTGTTTGACTTCAAGTCCCGGTGGATAATATTCTTGGCATGGAGATAGCTAGGGATAAAGCACAAAAACATGAGCCACACAATGAATAAAAGAGCATGATATAAGTCACAATCAGAGAACAGAAAAGTGAGCGTGTTTAAACCAAGTGCATATCACCAACACACTCTTCCCACCTGTAACACAAGAAACCTTTTTCACGGCCCACTAGTGATTTGGGGGTGGGATGCTGGAGGGAGAACATCAGCCATAAGGGTCTAAGCGCCTACATTGCAGAGAATGAAACAGCAACATCACCAGCTTCACTGGACAAATAAAGAGTATTCTGCCTCACTATTCCAGCCATCAGTAAATAAAATTATTCACTTATGCATTTTGTGCACTGGAAAAAAAATTCTTTGGAATAATGTGTGACGATGCACGACATAGGCAGTAACAGTGTTAGCCATAAAGACCCACCACACACCAGTTGTCATGTGGTAGTGCACAATCTGCCTCACCACAAGATCTCGGAGGATAAACACGGTCAGTTTCAGCACAAAATAATGTTTTGCTGCAAAAGAAATGGCGGGCTGAGGAATCACTCACTCCATGCCTTGTGCCGTTTGCCGGGCAATGTCGATCAGCTGGAAAATATCGAAGCGCGTTTCAATGACATGCAGGTGCCGGTACAAACTGCTTCCCTCGCACCATTGGGTAATAATGGCAAACTGAGGTCGAGTCATGAAGCCCATGAACAGCAGAATATTGACATGCCGAGTCTTCCTACAGGAGACGAAACAGCACAGTTAACAAGCAGACATAATGGCTATATCTGGAAGCAGCCGCAAGCCGAGCAGCAGTTACCTGAGAACCTGCATCTCGTTCTTAAAGGCCTGAATCTGCTCCGATGTGGGGTTGGTCACTTTCAGGATCTTCACAGCCACGTCTCCGTGCCATTTCCCTCGGTACACGGTGCCAAAGGAGCCTGTGCCAATGCGCTTCAGGATAATCACCTCGCTGGAATTCACCTCCCAGTAATAACTGGAGTCTCGGTAACCAAGCTGTTTCTGTAGGAGGAGCATGCGGACAATTAATAGGGGTGCACATGCTCTAAACAGGTTTACAAGCATTACTGTACACACAAATCATAATGCTGAGGGTCAAAAAGAGGAGCTGTGCTTTGTGCCAACTCATTTGGGTTCCTAACCCAGAGGGGAGGGTTTCATATTTATCGTGCTTTATCTTGGTTTGTTATGGCATATGTGTGTGTGTTAGGATCCTGTAAATTGCAGCGTTTCACCATAAATGTTTAATGCTAATGTTACAAAGGAGTTGCAGTCAGGTAGTTTGGAGCAGAGAGACATAGTTACCCATTGTGGTTTTGTCAGAAATGTTATAGCTGCCTTGGGTAAAACCTACCATATTAGTGGAAATTTGGGTCTTGAAATCTAAAATACACCGGGAGTGGCGCTTTGGAAATGTGTACAGCTGGGATAAGTCTATATAACTACACTTCAATGGTAGTGGCACATGCAGGAGACATGGGCCTGTCCCAATCAGTTGTATTTTGACTGATATGAGATTCTCTATACGTCTCTTTATTCTTATTTTACATGTTGTTAGGCATATCGCAGATTTGAGAGCTTAAGTTAGAGAACATCCAAAGCACAAGAGCTCCCTCTTCTGGTGAGATGTTCAGCCAGTGTAGGATCTCCTGCAGTCACCTGTGCTGCAAATGCTGCAGAATATATACAATATATATATATACACACATATATATATAATTATAGATAGATATATATATATATATATATATATATATATATATATATATATATATATATATATACACAATCCATGTGAAAGTGGAACTGCTATAAGGAGTTACAAGTTGTAACAAAGAAATTCTCCTTACCACTTTCTTCTTCTCATCAGACGCAGACGTCTTCCTCTCTCGTGTTGCCTCTAATGGTGACTTAGTTTGGGGAGATTTACTTCCACGAGGCTGGGCACTCTTAGGGGGACCATCGACAGCTGAAGTGGGAAAGAAGAAAAACCAGGTGCAATTTAACTGATCCTCAGAAACGTACTAGTACTACTGCACCTCAAGAGATAAAGGAGATGATCTGCTTACGTGTGACTGCTGCACTTCTCAGCGCCTCCTGTGAATGAGAGAGACACACAGTGGGAGTGCTTAGTATGAAGGAAGAGAGACATGTAGGAAGCAGGGGGACATTATGGGGAGAGGGAAACAGGAAAAGAACGGAAAACAGGACGGCTACATCATTGGCTGGATTATACACGCTCTCTTACACCACAACTAGAATACATCTTGAATGAAATATCCAACAGAGATGGCAGGACCCTCATTTTAAATCAACTAGGAGAGAATTTAAAAACCCCTCCAGTGGGGGTCCATATACCGGTAAGAATAAAAATAACTTGGGTCTGTCATTTAGAGCAAAACAATTTCAGCCAGAAGAGATTTCGTCAGAGCAGACAGAGTTGCCAGTTGCAGCAGCTTGGTTCACACCTGACACTTTAGGAGATAGGGCAATCGATCAAATAAATGTTAGGGGGGGGGGGGTGAATGAAAAGTGACATTTGTCAGATATGAATGAAAATGCATGACATGAGATGGGCTTATTGCATCCACGAACCTGGAGATTGCTGAGAAGTACATATCCTGCCACTACTGTTTATCTATGTGTAAATTACAGGGGAGACATAATAGAATACCGTATACTTTTCAGATCACTTAGTAACATTTCAGTAGATTTGTTCCTATATCTTTAAGCAAACAGCCAGTGCCTTTCTGCAACTGACAGCTGGTGCACCATTTATAACATGAAACAAGCCACAACAGGCACATTAAAGGGGGAAACAGTTGGTTTCAGATAGTTCACCAGAAATAAACACTTTTTCCAATTACTTTATATTTTCTATGTGTGACCGTTTTTCTAATATTGAAGTGTAAAGTGTCATTTTTTTTCCCCTTTTAACGCAGCTCTAGGAGGGGGGGTCGCTGACCCTGTAAACGGTTCTACATTGATACATTTAGTTGATACATTTCTTATCTTTGTCCGTACTGAGCAGAATCCATGAGTTTCATTACAGGCAGCTGTTAGAATTGATACAATAGTTGCTCATACTCCAGAGATGCTGCTGAGAAATGGATCAACTAAATGTAAAATTGTAACAATTTAGAATCTGCACTTGATAATAGACTTCGATTTTGGAAAACCGGTAAAAAATATAAAATGGAAAATAATTGAAAAAAAGCCTTTATTCCTGGTAGAAAACAATTAAACTTAAAACATTTTTGGAAGGTGAACAACCTCTTTAAAGTGGCAGTGTAGTATTTAGGAAAGCGTATGGCGACATTGGCATAACGGGATATCCTTGCAATTACAGTGCATGGAAAAAAATGTTCCAAGTCTTTGTAAATATTCCCCTTAGTTTACTGCATTTCCCCCCACTAATGACCTCCCCATTACTTACCCAGCTACAGAGCTCTGATGTACAGCTCCTGGGCTGTTCTCTTCCCATTGGCAACATAAAGGCATTAGTTCCCTCTAGTGGCCAAAGATTGAACTAACATGATCGCTTGACCTATAGCAGTGATCCCAAAACCCTTGGATGTTGCTCTCAGTGGCTTCAGAGCAGGTGTTTATTTTTGAATTGCTTGGAGACTGAAGTTTTGGTTGTGTAAAAACCAGATGTACTGCCAAACAGAGCCTCCTGTAGTCTGCCAGTCCACATAGGGCTACCACTAGTCAATCACAGCACTTATTTGGCACCACCCAGGAACATATTTAATGCTTGTGCTGCTCCCCAACTCTCTGAATGTTGCTCACAGTTGAAAAAGTTTGGGGACCCCTGGCGTATAGAGTTACATGTAATGCAAAAGGCCCCACTGACTTATTAGTCAGTACAAACCCTATTGGTAGTGTAAAACAGCAAATTCAGATCATGAAAAGGTCCTCTCAGTAAATTCAAAATAGAGGTTATTATTCTATTAATAATAATGTTGTAACTGTCAGTAGGTTTAATAACAGCAGTTCTACGTGGAACCCAAAACAAATCTGACCCACGGTCTCCCAGCATATGGAGTAGCCCCCTTCCTGCCACTAGTCTTGTCAGCACAATCACACAGGAGAGGTGTCTGGTATGTGGGGTACCTCAATGATGGAGTTATCCACGGGGCCAGTGGTGCTGTCAATATGAACGTTGGGGGTGGAGGTGGAGCGATGTCTCTGCAGTGGCTGTCCCTCACCAGGAAATGAAAAGGAAGCGGATCCGGGGTGCTGTGTCCGGGGGCTGAGAGAGGGAGACATGGAATGGAATGGGACCCAGGGAGAGCGAAATGAAGAGGAGAAGATAATGAAGGTCATAAGAGCAAGTGGTGTGATTCATTACCTGGGTGGCTGGGGACTGAGGGGCGTGTGGACAGTGGGATGTTCATAATATGACTGGAAGTCTTGATAGCTGAGAGGCGTCCTAAATAAAGGCAAACAGGATTATTATTAGAGCACCATCCTGACCAATCACACGCCAAGCTGACAGACTGCATGGAAACCTTCAACTTCCTGCTTTTATTACTGACAGAATCTAAGCATGAACAAAAGGTAATGGGCACAAGAGCACTAATAGAAGAGGGCGGCAAATACAACTGAAGGAAGGTGCAGAGAGGAGGAATACACAATGTGAAAATAAAGGAAGAGCGCACACAAGTTCCTAACAAAATGGAGAAAAGCAATGCCCCTCTAAACATTTGTGTGAGTGTGTGTGTGTGTGTGTGGGGGGGGGGGGTTCCTGCATGTTTATTTGAGACACAAACATGGTTATTCATTTGCACCAGCACAGCAAATGCACAGCATCCAATCAGACTTTTGCCTATTCTGTCTGTAGGAGACCAAGGAAAGCTTCTGATAGGCTGCTCTGCACAGGGGACAATTTGCAGCATGTTATGGAATATCCCAAATAAAGTTGAGTATTAAAGAGCTTTTAGCTCAGATTGAATAGAAAAAGAGACATTGTGGCCTGGTGGGAGCTGGTACTCACAGTGGCTTTGGGAGCTTGGCCATATCCACGCAGGCTGTGGGCACCTTACTGCTGCAGTGCTGGTGAAACTTGTAGCCGCAGGTCTGGCAGCGGAAGCCGTGGAACAGAAATTTAAGGCAGAAGTCACAAAATGCGAGGTTGAAATGTGTTTTTCTGACCTGGATGAGAAACAGAAGAATGTGAATCTGTGCAGCAGAGAAGGAAAAGCTGGTGGATTATTATTATTAATAATAAAAATCTAAGTTTGACAAGAAGAATTGCAAACAGCTTACAAAATTGTGCATGGATAAAGGAACATCTGCCAGAACCTCCACCATCAGCTCCTCTCCCACTAGGGGTGTGATATCTGTCTCCCAATCTGTCAGGGCTTTCCGGCTGCAAGGGAAACACAAGGTGAAGAGCCAGCAAAGGTAGAAAAGAGGCGCCATGTTGTACCAGTGGCACTGAACTTACCCCTGTATCAGGCGATACACAGCACAACATTCCTGGCTCAGACCTCGCACTTTCAATGCCTTGTCCAGAGAATCATATACGGTCATACCAGGGCGCACGTTCACCTGAGAGGCACAATAAGAAGGGAAATTGGGTTACAAATAGGCGATAACATGACAGCATGAGACATATGGAAGATGGCGGGAGACTCACCACTGTCCTCTGCTGGTTGGGAAGATAAACTTTGACTGTCCCCCCAGACTTGCCGTCTGTGTGTGGGTATTCGCTGACTGAGGCTCCCCGGGAGCTTACTTGCTGGGTGGGCATCCGGGCACCAGGGTTGGGCAGCTCCAGGACAGCGGCAGACAACATAACAGCACTGCCCTTACCCAGCTCACGGGAGAGAGAGTGCAAGGCACCATTTACTAGTGCACCAGGAGGTGTGTGAGAGCGCTTCATTGGTGCCCTGGAAAGGAAAGGCAGAAATAAAGACAAAGATGGGAGAGAGCTAAAAAAGAAGCTGACATTCAGATTCCCTGTTACTGTGCCGCTCCAGCTTCTCTCTGCACATTCCCAGCTCACCCACTGCCCTGCGCTTGCAGTCTTGTCGCATTTCCCCCATACCATTTGGCAGAAGAATCATGCAGCAGATGGGACAGGGAAGGGAGCCATAAACACTGAGGGAAGGAGGAGGAAGGGGAATTCAGAACAGAGTCTGTTCCTGATGCAGAGATGTGCGTTTATTTTTCTTCAAAATAGCAAAAAGAAAGAAGAAAGATGGAATTGCTGCATTAAAGATGTATTAAAGATGTGTCTCAATGAGGTAGCCCTCATATAGACAACATACATGCAGGGAGACCCACCCTACCTCTCAGCTCCCACTCCTGAGGCCTCAGTCTGGGTGCTGCCTGTGGCAAGATCACATATAAGCAACAATGAGATGTCCTCTCTCAGCACCCATACAATACCATTATTGTTATTATCAGACTATGTTGTACAACCCTGACATAGACACAGGAGTAAGTCATCATCAGAGCTTTCAATCTAATTTAACTACCCTAATTCCTTGTAATTGTTTGCCTTTCTCCAGCCTGAGTTTGTATTTATTTACATACGTGGGCGCAGTACTATAGGTTAATAGTAAACACACAAAGATTGTTTCACATCTTAAGTTGTAGTCACTTGTATTGACCAGTCATGGGGGTTGTATCTGTTATGTGGCTGCCTCTACTTCCTTTCTGGCACACATACAGCAGCTCTGTCTTGCTTTATGGCAACAAATAAATAGGTGACTTGGCCTGCACTGTAGCCATGAATTGTTGGGACTAGCAGGTAAAGCAGGTGACAGTAACAGCACAGGTTAAACATTGACAGTAGTGTATGTAGTAACAAGCACAGACAGATGACCCGGCACAATATAAATATAAAGTAAATGTGTAACAGGGGGACAAGCCGTCTCACTTTACAGCAGGGGTAGATGAGGATCTATCAGTAGACCTTTAGCTGGTGATCAGTCAACAAACAGTTTATTGAAATCACCCCCCTATTTCATGCTTTTCATTCAGATAGTTATTACATAAGAAACGTAAGAGTTATTTCTTCTAGCAATATATAGTTGTTTGTATATATTATTATTTTCTCATATATCTTTCATGGAACAGAATGCTAACAATGTATATATAGATGTAAGAGCAGACCTTACAGTAAAGCAGAAAGTCGGTTTAATTAAATATGCAAAGAATTGGCAGTCGTTATATTTTGTGCTGTATGAGAAGTTAACCAGATGTACACCATCTTATTCTTGTCAATGTCTTCTTCTTTATTGTGTTTAAAATTCAATACAATAAAACCTTTAAAAAAAAAACAAACTAGATGTTACATTAGTATAGTAAGGAAACTACTTTGTTAGAGCATCCAAGGTGCTTTCAGAACAGCTTATTATATTGTATGCAAAGAGCTACCTGTGCCCAGCCCTGCCTTACACTGGAATAGCAAGTTACTTTGGGCACCAACTGCTTATACACCTCTCATAGGCAAGGATTGCTCTGCTCTACTGGCCAATCTGTCACTTTCACAGGACAAACCTGTATAGGGAAAATATTGTCCTAACAATTGCACTACTTCCAAAAATGTCACTTATTACACACTAAAAACAAACCCAGCCCTCTCCACTTACCCTTTCCCTCTCGAAAACAGAATCTCAGCTGCCATAAAGCAGGACAGGACTGCTGCTTACAATGGGGATCAGATAGGATCTGTGCAGCCACTGGGACAGAATGTTCTGTTATACAGATAGCTAGAATCTCAGCTGCCATAAAGCAGGACAGGACTGCTTCTTACAATGGGGATCAGATAGGATCTGTGCAGCCACTGGGACACAATGTTCTGTTATACAGATAGCTAGAATCTCAGCTGCCATAAAGCAGGACAGGACTGCTGCTTACAATGGGGATCAGATAGGATCTGTGCAGCCACTGGGACAGAATGTTCTGTTATACAGATAGCTAGAATCTCAGCTGCCATAAAGCAGGACAGGACTGCTGCTTACAATGGGGATCAGATAGGATCTGTGCAGCCACTGGGACAGAATGTTCTGTTATACAGATAGCTAGAATCTCAGCTGCCATAAAGCAGGACAGGACTGCTGCTTACAATGGAGATCAGAGAGGATCTGTGCAGCCACTGGGACAGAATGTTCTGTTATACAGATAGCTAGAATCTCAGCTGCCATAAAGCAGGAGAGGACTGCAGTATTTTATTAAACGATTATTTATCATTTTAAGAACATTAGAGGCACAGTGCTAGGCTGGAGAATCAGTAGGGCAGCTGATCAGCCTATAGAGATAAATAGAAGGAAGTAAATAGTGACAAGAAGTTGCTAGTATATACATGGGAGCCCAATTAGGGGGAAGTACACCAAAAATGTAACGGCTGATTAGCTTGTATTAATTCTAATTGTACATTAAAGGGAAACTGTGACTAATAGAAATACACTGACACTAGTGGAAGGGTCAGGTGTGTGTGTGTGTGTGTGTGGGGGGGGGATGTGTATAACAATCATGGGGAACATGGGGGCAAGAGTGCAGAGGAAAGGAGGGGTCAGGGTCAGACTTGCAGGTGTTATTCTTCTTTCTGTACAGTTTATTAGTGTGTGTCATCAATGTATCATTATTGTCTGTGCTAAATACACTGTATATACACAATAGCAACAATCCCACCACACACTGTATATATACACACAATAGTAACAATCCCACCACACACTGTATATACACAATAACACACAATCCCACCACACACTGTATATATACACAATACACACAATCCCACCACACACTGTATATATACACAATAGCAACAATCCCACCACACACTGTATATATACACCAATAGTAACAATCCCACCACACACTGTATATATACACCAATACACACAATCCCACCACACACTGTATATATACACAATTATTAACAATCCCCAACACACTGTATATACACAATAGTAACAATCCCACCACACACTGTAATATACACATAGTAACAATCCCACCACACACTGTATATATACACACAAATAACATGCCCACCAACACACAATAACACACATCACCAACACACTGTATATATACACAAATAGCCAACAACATCACACACACGTCACCACCACATGTATATATACACAATCCCACCACACACTGTATATATAAACATATCCACGCACACACTGTATAATACACACATAGTACAATCCACCACACACTTATATACACAATAGTCAACAATCCCACCACACACTGTATATATACTGTAACAACCCACAATCACAATAACACACAATCCCACCACCACTGTTATATACAACACACAATATAGTGTATATATACAGCAATAGTAACAATCCACCCACACCACACAATAGTAACAATCCCACCACACACTGTAATATATACACAATAGTAACAATCCCACCACACTGTATATATACAAACAAACAATGCCACCACACACTGTATATATACACAAATAGTAACAATCACCACAACCACCAACACCCACCACACACTGTATATATACACAATAGCAACAATCCACCACAACTGTATATATACAACCACAATAGTAACAATCCACCACACACTGTATATACACAATAGTAACAATCCACACCACTGTATATACACAATAAACACAATCCCACCACACACTGTATTATACACATCACAAACACACACACACAATACACACATAGTAACAATCACACACACTGTATATATAACCACAACAATCCCACCACACATGTAACAATATCCACCACACACTGTATATACACACAATCCACACACTGTATATATAGTAACAATCCCACCACACACTGTATAGTAATATATACACACATAGTAACAATCCCACCACACTGTATACCACACACTGTATATATACCACAATAGTAACAATCCCACCACACACTGTATATATACACAATAACACACAATCCCACCACACACTGTATATATACACAATAGCAACAATCCCACCACACACTGTATATATACACAATAGTAACAATCCCACCACACACTGTATATATACACAATAGTAACAATCCCACCACACACTGTATATATACACAATAACACACAATCCCACCACACACTGTATATATACACACAATAGTAACAATCCCACCACACACTATATATACACAATAGCAACAATCCCACCACACACTGTATATATACACACAATAGTAACAATCCCACCGCACACTGTATATATACACAATAACACACAATCCCACCACACACTGTATATATACACACACACAATAACACACAATCCCACCACACACTGTATATATACACAATAGTAACAATCCCACCACACACTGTATATATACACACAATAGTAACAATCCCACCACACACTGTATATATACACAATAGTAACAATCCCACCACACACTGTATATATACACAATAACACACAATCCCACCACACACTGTATATATACACACAATAGTAACAATCCCACACACACTGTATATACACAAACCAAATCCCACCACACACTGTATATATACACATACCACAATCCCACACACACACTGTATATATACACAATAGTAACAATCCCACCACACACTGTAATATATCACACAATAACACACAATCCCACCACACACTGTATATATACACAAAGTAACAATCCCACCACACACTGTATATACACAATAACACACAATCCCACCAAACACTGTATATATACACAATAGTAACAATCCCACCACACACTGTATATATACACAATAGTAAACATCCCACCACACACTGTATATATACACAATAAACCAATCCCCACCACACACTGTATATATACACACAATAGTAACAATCCCACCACACACTGTATATATACACAATAGCACACAATCCCACCACACACTGTATTATACACACAAAACAACCTAATCCCACCACACACTGTATATATACACAATAGTAACAATCCACCACACACTGTATATACACACAATAACACACAAATCCACCACACACTGTATATATACACAATAGTACAATCCACCACACACTGTATATATACACAATAACACACAATCCCACCACACACTGTATATATACACACAATAACACACAATCCCACCACACACTGTATATATACACAATAGTAACAATCCCACCACACACTGTATATATACACACAATAGTAACAATCCCACCACACACTGTATATACACAATAACACACAATCCCACCACACACTGTATATATACACACAATAGTAACAATCCCACCACACACTGTATATATACACACAATAGTAACAATCCCACCACACACTGTATATATACACAATAACACACAATCCCACCACACACTGTATATATACACAATAACACACAATCCCACCACACACTGTAATACACATATAACAATCCCACCACACATGTATAATACAATCCCACCACACCACTGTATATATACACAATAGTAACAATCCCACCACACACTGTATATATACACAATAGTAACAATCCCACCACACACTGTATATATACACACACAATAGTAACAATCCCACCACACACTGTATATATACACAATAGTAACAATCCCACCACACACTGTATATATACACAATAACACACAATCCCACCACACACTGTATATATACACAATAACACACAATCCCACCACACACTGTATATATACACAATAGTAACAATCCCACCACACACTGTATATATACACACACAATAGTAACAATCCCACCACACACTGTATATATACACAATAGTAACAATCCCACCACACACTGTATATATACACAATAACACACAATCCCACCACACACTGTATATATACACACAATAGTAACAATCCCACCACACACTGTATATATACACAATAGTAACAATCCCACCACACACTGTATATATACACAATAGTAACAATCCCACCACACACTGTATATATCCACACAATAGTAACAATCCCACCACACACTGTATATATACACACAATAGTAACAATCCCACCACACACTGTATATATACACACAATAACACACAATCCCACCACACACTGTATATATACACAATAGTAACAATCCCACCACACACTGTATATATACACAATAGTAACAATCCCACCACACACTGTATATACACAATAACACACAATCCCACCACACACTGTATATATACACAATAGTAACAATCCCACCACACACTGTATATATACACAATAGTAACAATCCCACCACACACTGTATATATACACAATAACACACAATCCCACCACACACTGTATATATACACACAATAGTAACAATCCCACCACACACTGTATATATACACAATAGTAACAATCCCACCACACACTGTATATATACACAATAGTAACAATCCCACCACACACACTGTATATATCCACACAATAGTAACAATCCCACCACACACTGTATATATCCACACAATAACACACAATCCCACCACACACTGTATATATACACAATAGTAACAATCCCACCACACACTGTATATATACACAATAACACACAATCCCACCACACACTGTATATACACAATAACACACAATCCCACCACACACTGTATATACACACAATAGCAACAATCCCACCACACACTGTATATATACACAATAACACACAATCCCACCACACACTGTATATATCCACACAATAGTAACAATCCCACCACACACTGTATATATACACAATAGTAACAATCCCACCACACACTGTATATATCCACACAATAGTAACAATCCCACCACACACTGTATATATACACACAATAGTAACAATCCCACCACACACTGTATATATACACACAATAACACACAATCCCACCACACACTGTATATATACACAATAGTAACAATCCCACCACACACTGTATATATACACAATAGTAACAATCCCACCACACACTGTATATACACAATAACACACAATCCCACCACACACTGTATATATACACAATAGTAACAATCCCACCACACACTGTATATATACACAATAGTAACAATCCCACCACACACTGTATATATACACAATAACACACAATCCCACCACACACTGTATATATACACACAATAGTAACAATCCCACCACACACTGTATATATACACAATAGTAACAATCCCACCACACACTGTATATATACACAATAGTAACAATCCCACCACACACTGTATATATCCACACAATAGTAACAATCCCACCACACACTGTATATATACACACAATAGTAACAATCCCACCACACACTGTATATATACACACAATAACACACAATCCCACCACACACTGTATATATACACAATAGTAACAATCCCACCACACACTGTATATATACACAATAGTAACAATCCCACCACACACTGTATATATACACAATAGTAACAATCCCACCACACACTGTATATATACACAATAACACACAATCCCACCACACACTGTATATATACACACAATAACACACAATCCCACCACACACTGTATATACACAATAACACACAATCCCACCACACACTGTATATACACACAATAGCAACAATCCCACCACACACTGTATATATACACAATAACACACAATCCCACCACACACTGTATATATCCACACAATAGTAACAATCCCACCACACACTGTATATATACACAATAGTAACAATCCCACCACACACTGTATATATACACAATAACACACAATAACAGACAGGGGAGGGAGGAGGGCCGCTGCTGGGGGACAGTGCTCTGGGTCCCAGCAGAGTTTTGCCAGTTATGAGGTCACTTACTTGGATTGTCGGGCCCCCCGCTGTCAGTGAGCCGCCGACTTGAGAAGGGAGGGCGGTTGCTAGAGTGTCTGCAAGTTCTTTCCCCTTCAATTCCAACACCACAAATCTCATCTCGCGAGACTTTGCGTTACGACAACACGCAGCGCAATGACGTGTCGCATAGCCGCCTTGTGGGAGTGGCGAGTCGGCGTAACGTCGCGTCAGGCAATTTGATAGGGCGAGGAAGTCGCTTCAATGTCTCCTTACAAAGTCTTCTTCGTCTGCCCGCGCTTTCAGCTTCTGTCACAGAACAAAAAGATGAAAAGCAGAGAAGCCCTTGTTTTGCCTTCCCTCCATTCCCCCCTCAGCTGCCAGTTTCCTTATAGAAGTCATTTCTATCCTCACTCTTTCCTCACGTCCTCCTCTCACTGAGCACAAAACACTGGCATTTTGTGCAGTCTCCGGCCTAATTGTTTTAGGTTTCTTCCTTATTCCACCTTTATTCAACATTGCTGACTCCAGGGAAACTGTTACTATGGGATATTCTGAGACCACTCTTATTGCTTGTTATTATTTCTGGCTTTTCACTTCTTTAGCTTTTTATTCAGCAACTCTCTCTCATCTGGTTGCTAGGGTCCAAATTCCTTAGCAACCATGCATTGGTTTTAATAAGAGACTGGAATATGAATAGGAGAGGCCTGAATAGAAAGATGAGGAATAAACAGTAGCAATAACAATACATTTGTAGCCTTACAGAACATTTGTTTTTTAGATGGGGTCAGTGACCCCCATGGAAAGAGTCAGAAGAAGGTGGTGGATAATTCAAAATAATACAACAAAACTAAACAAAATTAAGCTAATTGAAAAGTTGTTTGACATGAGTTATTCTTTAACATACTAAAAGTAAATGTAAACCCCTTATTGTTACGTGGCCCCCTGTTATTGTCTCACCTGCTCCCAGAAGGGGGTTATTACTGCACACAGCTGCCACACGTGCTGTAAGTTCCACATCTCAATCCCTTATCTCAGGCTATCACACCCATCTTCTATAACATAGCAGCAGTACAAACAAATACTAATGGAAGAAGATCACGGATGTTTTTAATGGAACACCTGAAATTAGGTTGTGTCTAATGGGAGTTTCTAAGGCGCTCCAGGATTCAAAGCAAGTTAAATCCCTACATTTTGAGGTGTAAATACTCAAATACTGTTCTTGTTGGTACTTCCATTGAGCTCTAGTGGAGCACAGTCCTGTATTCTTTATTGCCATTGATACTGGGTCATTCTCAAAATGTAGTGTCTATCTTGTATCCAACATCTAGTAGTCTTATTATCTACTTTACATTGTTTCTGACTGGAGGCAGAGGGGATAGATAGAGTGCTAGCTGGTGTTGGGTGTTTATGGAATGCCAATGGGTGTTCAGATATTGAGGATGGCATCTTGTTTTATTATCCATGCCAAAGACTCTTAATACATTATTAGTCCATTTGTTTTCTAATCTTCTCCATTGGACACTGGATGCTTTGATAATGAACTGACATAGGAGTAAAGAAGGCATTCGAAGTTTGTAACTCCACATAAATCAGTTTAAGGGTAAGACTACACGTACGTTTTTTGGCGAGATCCAACACTCTGCGGCAAAACGCCGGCATGAAATCGCATGTGACGGGAATAAGGTAAGAGATAGAAATGTCACATGAAGTTGCAGCATTGATCCGACACGACTGTTGGATGCAGACGCAGCGTCTGCATCCGACATTTGTGTCGGATCAACACTGCAACTTCATCCTACAATGCATTCACTTACCTTATTTCCGTCACATGTGATTTGATGCTGGCGTTTTTGTCGCAGCGCGTTGGATCGTGCCAAAAACATCTGTATAGTCCTACCCTAAGACTTTGTGTTTTTATTAGCTTCCCAGCCCATTAGAAATCCAACTTGGTGCCTGTGTATGCATCTAGGGAGAAGCGGCTTGTGTCTCTGAGCAGCAGTCTTTGTATAAATCCCTAAATCTAAAGCTGACCATAGATGCAAAGATTTGATCGTAGGAATCTCCGTTTCATACAATTTTCTGGCTGTGTGTGGAGTGTTCTGACATTTTTCATGAGATGGAGATTGATCGGACAGGTTAGAAAATTTCTGACGGCTACCAATAATATCTCTGCATGTATTGCCGATCTGACGAGATAAGACTGTCACCAGCTTTTGTCGGACAACTTTCGTACGATTGCAGTTAGGGGCAGAACATCTTCTGATCTGATCTTATACTACTTTATTTGATCTGAATGCTTAGTGGCAGGTCTGGAGATGGCACCGAACGATCGTTCATCCGATATGAAGGTAAATCTGCACATCTATGGCCAGTTTAAGTTTAACGGTGAAATTGCCCTGTAGATTCCACAATTTCTAGGGTCTTTCCCTGGCTTAGGTAGAATTGTCATATGGGCAGTATCTGGGAGCGTGTTTAACAATGGCATGTGGATCAGAGTAATTAATTCTTCTAAAAGCACCCCTCCTTTACCTTTCTCAGCCCAAAATGCCCTGTGCAACAATGAATTGTACAAGCCAGGGCCAGATGGTTACACAGCTAATTTTTACAAGACAATACAACCCTTAATTACTCTGATGGATCCAGCGTTCTGTCCAAATTTCCCCCAAGTATTACCAAACCCCTGTAAGTTCCTGTAAATGATTCAAAGTTTTACATAAGCTTGTTGCTTGGTGTTTATATAAATCTCAAGCTACTCCTCTTATAGAATTAGAGGTATATTATATAATGAAAGACATTTCAACCTTTGCATGTTTTATGGCCTCTTTCTGTTGAAAATCTAAATTTTTATGTACGCCAATAGCCACTACGTTGGGGGTTCTTTTGCATTGGTGCATTTCTATAATACAAATGACTCCTTTTTTTTTTCAGGGGTGGTTAATCCGTTGATGTTTAGGAAAGGACATCAGGTAAGTCATTTGTGTGTATTGTTTAAATATTATTTTAAGCAGTATGATAATAAACATTAGTGTAGTAATTGTGTTTTTTGCTCTATAAACGAACCCATAAATGTGTTTGGTAAATCGTTACGCTTTCTAACTTTTAAACAATAGTTCATATTAACTGTGTATAACTCAATATAAAATCAAGTGCGACTTTTTTTTAAGGGGTTGTTCACCTTCCAACATGTTTTTCAGTTCAGTTGATTTTAGATAGATGACCAGAATAAACATATTTTTCCAATTACTTTCTATGTGTGGCTGTTTTTCTAATATTGAAGTGTAAAGTTTCATTTTTCACCTTCTAAATTAGCTCTAGGAGGGGGGTCGTTGACCCTGGAAACAATTCTAAATTGATACATTTAGTTGATACGTTTCTTGTCTATATCCCTGCTGAGCAAAATCCCTGGGTTTCATTAAAGGCAGCTGTTAGAATTGATACAATTGTTGCTCATACTCCAGAGATGCGGCTGAGAAATGGATCAACTAATCGTTGCAAAATTGTAACATTTTAGAGTCTTCATCTGAATTACTGAGCTTTCAGAATAAAACACCGGAGGCAGGGACATTACACTTTAAACTTAGATTTTAGCAAAACAGTAAAAAATAATTTAAAAAAGTAATTGAAAAAAATCTTTATTTCTGGTTAACTGTCTGAAAACAATTGAACTGAAAAAAGTGACCTGAAGGTTAACAACCCCTTTAAAGGTGACCATACACGGGCCGATAAAAGCTGCCGACAGACCGTGTCGGCAGCTTATTGGCCCGTGTATGGGGCCCCCCGACGGGCTTCACCGATCGAGATCTGGCCGAAAGTCGATGGGACAGAAAATCCTGTCGGATCGCGGCCGCATCTATTCGTTGATGCGGTCCCGCGATCCGACCGCCCGTTAAGGCATTGTTAGGATCCGATCGTTGGGCCGTAGGGCCCACGATCGGATCAGCCCGATATTGCCCACCTCAAGGTGGGCATATCGGAGGGAGATCCGCTCATTTGGGGACATTGCCAAACGAGCGGATCTCTCAGTGTATGGGCACCTTAAGTCTAATAAGATCTGAATTAGCAGATATCCAGCCAGCTCCCCGGGGGTGATGTTGGGTGCTCCAAGTTAAGCTGCCTTCAGAATTATGCATTTAAAGTCCAATCAGCATATGCTTAATACTTATGCAAGGTTATTGTTAGTTGCTTTTAAGTAAAGTTCTCAAGTCTCAGTGACATTTTTGGGACTCATTCTGTGTTTTTGCTATTTAGCTCAGTCCAGCCTTCTTTCTGTGGGAGACTTGGTACTTGTGGAAAACTTCACCCAGTCTGAAAGATGCAATGCTTCTATTTCGCACCTTTGGCAAAAAGCAGGTATGTCACCTGGCAAGGAGAGCGAGTAGGCTTTACCATCCTTGTTGACATGAATGCCTAAAGGAGATGCCCATCACTCTCAATCACAATAACAATCCCAGTAAGAGTTCCAACGATTGGTGCAGTGTGTACCAGGATACGTCTGGTAAAAGCAGGATTTCAGCATTTATAAAAGTCACTGGTTTCTTTAAACATGCTGTTTGTAAGGTTTCCTCCTTAACTGTAAAGTGGGCAAAACAGCAACTTATATATCTCTTGGTTTCTCACTGGGGAGTCCTCACGGTCTTCGAGCTCTGTGGACTCTCTCCATATTATGTGTGAAGCTGGTTGCTTCTTGGCTTAGTATGGAGCTGAAGTCGGTGTTGGAGAGTCTAAGGCTCTTGCTGAATGTGAAGTTTGCCCTAATTAGATTGTTTGATGGGTGAGATGCTCCCTTTCTATGGAATATCCAACATTGCAGCTCCGTCCCACAAGCCAAATGCCATTAGTGGGTAGCACTTTGGAATGGTGGCTTCTGCTGGCCCTGACTCCTCTCACTGGTTACTATTCCAGCATAAGGGTTGAAGTGCCAGTAACTAGGTTGCTTTATGGCCCGTCTTTGCTAAACCTGCTAACTTGTCTTGTCTCTGTGCTGTGAATAAGCTTCGGGCACTTCCCACAAGCTCTGAAAGCCCAGCGTGCCGCTGCCTCCACTTACACAGAGCTGATCCAAATGTGTCAGGCACAGGGACATGAGTACACAGAGCCTATGTGCTTACATCAGTGATCCCCAACCAGTAGCTCGTGAGCAACATGTTGCTCTCCAACCCCTTGGATGTTGCTCCCAGTGGTTTCAAAGCAGGTGATTATTTTTGAATTCCAGGCTTGGAGGCAAGTTTTGTTTGTATAAAAACCAGGTGCACTGCCAAACAGAGCCTCAATGTAGGTTGACAATCCACATAGGCGCTACCAAATGGCCAATCACAGCCCTTATTTGGCACCCCAAGAACATTTTTCATGCATGTGTTGCTCCCCAACTCCTTTTACTTCTGAATGTTGCTCACTGGTTCAAAAGGTTGGGGATCCCTGGCTTACATGATGAGAAAGTGAATGGCTTCCCTCTTGTGGAACATATCAGCACTACAGCCTCACAATATCACTACTTGTAATATCACTACTTGTAACATCACTACTTGTAACATCACTACTTGTAACATCACTACTTGTAATATCACCACTTGTAATATCACCACTTGTAATAATGACCTCTGAACTTGAGCACAAACAGCCTCTCGCTGGTCATACGCATCATTTCCACATTCATGTATGCTGTTTGGCTCCCTTTATAGTCACTTTATGTTAGTGTCTTTTTGACTTTCTTAGACATGGGTTACACTCTTTACTGCTGCTTCCCACAACCAACACCCACCTCCATTTGTCAGGGGATCCAGGAGACTGAAATGCAACCCTACCCTGCCGTATATATATATATATATATATATATATATATATATATATATATATATCGATCCTTGGAGAAGTCAGCACTCACGTAACAAGGTATAAGCGTGCCTGGGTGCAGTGTCCAAAATATTTAGAATTACAATTCAACAAAGAAGGTCCGCACTCTCAGGTCTTAAAAATCAAAAAATGGTTTATTATAAAAGACTAACGTTTCGGCCTCTCCGAGGCCTTTCTCAAAGTACAGATCGGTATACAATGAAAGCTTTAAATACCCTAGCTGGCGGGAAAGGTTAATTAGCTGACATCATTCTCATCATCATCATCATCATCACTAAGCGTCAAGTACTAGAGTTGTGAAAATACACATATAAAACACATTATATATATATATATATAATCCCAGAGAGTCACCTGATGCTGATGTCACATGGGGATAACCTCAACCTGCTCATGCAGAATGGGGCTACCAGGAACTCCCCCACAATTTCTGCCCATGAATATGACCATCCTGCAGATATGTTCCTCTGTCAAGGGGGTGGTAGACACCTGAGAACTTACATTGTATAAATGTCTGTGTAAAACGAAAGAATTTAAAGGGCACTCGAGTGCAAATGTTATATATCATATGAATAATATAACATTCCGTGCTGATTCTGGAACAATTAAGTCATTCTCCTGCTATCTCACAATCTTCTTCTATTCATGCATGAGTTGGATCTGATTTTTGATGGACAGTTTGGTGTAATATATCACTGAGAGTGATGGGGCACTAGGGCCAACAGTTGGATTGCAACAGCAGGGTTACAGGCCGTCAGAGTAGCCAATGTGGTCCTCACTGACTTCGAAACTCCTGGGGAACCCAGGGCAATTGACAGGTATGATTTTGCCTTGTACACCTAGGGAGCCCTTGCAATAAAATTACAAAAATACTATATTACGTATGTGCCTGCCATGTGGGGTGGCCCAAGAGATCCCTATAAGAACGAGCTAAACTGGGGTGTGGCACATTGATAGAACCATGGGCCGGTCCATGTTTAGCAGAAGAGGGGTGGGGAAAAAGGTGCAATGTTACTCACACACGTGCCTAAGTCAGTTTTATCTTGAGCCAAAGTCAACAGTAATGTACGGGACAGACAAAGTGACTCATTATGTGGTTTTTACCAACACTGCCTTTTTTTCCTCCATAATTCAAGCATCATTTTGGCCATGAAGGGGGAGTTGCATCTGCAATTGCACATTATGATAAACTGGATGCATTGTATAACATACTGCAAATTCATTTAAGGGCACAGTGTGTTGTAAACAGGGTTTGGGGATGTTCACTCTGGAGAAGAGGCTCTTAAGGGGTGATATAACCATGTATCAATATATAAGGGGATCATATAATAATCTCTCTAATGCTTTATTTACCAGTAGTACATGAGGGCACCCATTCCGATTACAAGATTAGAGGTTCCAGCTAAATATTGTCTCCCTGAATCAGTGGTACAGGCTGATACATTAGATAGGTATAAGGAAGGGCCAGATGCTTTATTCACCAGTAGCTCCTCCCAGCAGACAGGAGGGAGCCAATGAGATTAGAGGAGGGAAAGGGGTGTTACAGGGAGAGCTGGGAAGTGAATCAGGGGTACAGAATGATACATTAGATAGGTACAAGGAAGGGTCAGATGCTTTATTCACCAGTAGCTCCTCCCAGCAGACAGGAGGGAGCCAATGAGATTAGAGGAGGGAAAGGGGTGTCACAGGGAGAGCTGGGAAGTAAATCAGGGGTACAGGCTGATACATTAGATAGGTATAAGAAGGGGTTGGATGGTGTTTAGCAAGTGAGGGAATACAGGGATATGGGAGAGAGCTCATAGTACAAGTTCATCCAGGGACTGGTCCCATTTCATCTTGCAGTCAGGAAGGAATATTTTGCCCTCTGAGGCAAATTGGAGAGACTTCAGATGGTTTTTTTTTGCCTTCCTCTGGATCAACTGGCAGTTAGGCAGGTTATATATAGACTTCAACCTAACATAATAACTTCCCTGTTCTCTGATTGTATAGTTTGTCACAAGAGAAATTATCAATATTGATATTTTCCAGATGAAGCAACAGAAAGTTACAGAATGGTGCTGATTATTGTATCGGTATACACTGTTATTTCACTATATACAGCAACATCTCAGAGGCCGTTCTCTGCCTTATTTCTACTGCTTCTCTTTTAGCCATTGTCCCCACATTAAGCAATCAGCTTTGAACGGAGCACCCCTCAGCCATAGATCTTACTATCACAGAGGGGTAGTCATTATGGCAGGGTGAGACACCTATGGATTTGCCTTCCAAACCACTAGCAAAGTAGTGCAGATCCTACGTGTTCTACATATACTGCCTGTCCATAGTAATGATTCTGTAGAACCTACATTTACTGCCTGCCCATAGGAAAGTCAATCAGTCATTGTCATTTACACATATTTTGTTCTTCTTTTGTCCTTAGTGAATATGTCGCCAGAGGACACATGCTGATGCCACGTGGGTGGATGTTCTGATTGGCTTTTATATCACATCTATCTTTTGGTATGGTCTTTAGCCCTTCCATTATGGAACTCATAAAATGTTGCCAATTAGAAGAATAGGAGCACAGGGGAGAACAGGCACGTCAGCATTCTTTCTGCTTTAGTTTCATACAAAACCACATTTTAATATTCTACACCTCCATTGTTTTAGCCTAATAAGTGCTTTAGATTGGGTGAGGGTGACTTAGTAAAATGCTACCTTATAGTTGGTCTTCTTTAGCCTTGTTGTAAGCCAGTTATAAACTGATGAATGGACGGTTTGGGAGAGCGTTGTTGCTTCTTCTTTAGTTAGGTACAACCAGCTGACTTCCAATTCCCAACCCAAAATAGAAAACAAAACCCAGTGAGGATGTTCTGACTAGTCTTAATAAAGGGGCAGAGAGACTTTCCATGTTCCTCTGAGAGGACGAGCAAGCGCTCAGGGACATTCTCACTCAAGCTGTTTACATTTCTCTAAGGGAAAGTTTTCCATTTCTTCAAATGACCACAGTTCAGAAGGAAAACACAATTTTACTTTGAAGACAGCCATGAAAGTTTAGCAGAATTTCTTAATGATAAATTCTTTCTCTGCTTCTGTGGGAACAATATGCCCCAACAGAAACGTGGGTGTAGTTTGTTTGTAGTTGAGTTCTTCATTACCCTAAATGTAAGGCAGGAGGGTCTCTTATAGGTACAGCCCCACATCTTTGTGTACCACACTTCAACTTCTTGCTCTGAAAACTTTTTTCACAAACTGATATCAATATGCTGGGGTGGGGGTTATTCATTTTCCCACTTCATTTTTTGCTTTGATAAAGAGGGGTTGTTGTTAAGGGGTAAACTGTACCTTTGGGTAAAGATTTTGGAATAAACAATTGTGAATATTGTAGCAAATATGTCTTAATGTTAACTCACCCTGTTTTAGTGAGGGGCATTAAGACTATTTTTATTTGTATATTTCTGTCATCAGTTTAGGCTAAAGCAATGTCATGTTTATTGTAACAATGTGCTGAACAGAAAAGAATTGTTTTTATTCTCTACATTGGTTGTCATTTTTTAAAGGAGCAGTTAACCTTTAAAAGGTTAACTTTTAGTATGTTATAGAGTGTCCTATTCTGTATATCTTTTCAATCAGTCACAAATATTTGAAAGTTTTAAACTATTTGCCTTCCTCTTCTGCCTTTTTTCAGTTTGAATATAAAATGCTACCTATTTGCTGGGGGTCAGCATCAGAATATCTGTTTTCTGAGTAAGGCTACAATTTTGTTGTCATTGTTACCTTTTATTGCTTATTATTCTATTGAGGCCTATTATATGCGTTCTTCTGTCTCTCATTCAAACTACCACTGATTGCTTGGGTAAAATGGAACGTAGAAACCAGATAGCTGCTGAAATTCCAAACTGGAGATCTGCTGATCTAAAGAGGTAAAGCGTTCAAAAGCACAGAAAATAATATAGAAAATAAAGACCAATTGCAAATTATCTCATAGATGCGCTTAGACATTTGTTCATCTTTGTCTTTATCAATATTGCTTGATCTGTATTTCCCTCTAGTTATGTATTTCTTAATCCTTCCATGCACTGAACTGTGGCCCATAAGGCTACCTAGTGGCACTGCTCATATCCAAGTAACTCTTGCCTGGAAAGGACCCCTGCATCCCCTTCTACTCATTATTCATTATATATTCTAATTTGTTAAATGCAAAGGGAGAAAAAAGGGAGAATATATTTTCCCTTAAGAGCATATATGGACCATCCCATTGCCTTTTAGTTGTGGAGAAGGTCTGAGGTGGGAGAAGGTCTGAGGTGGGAGAAGGGTTGAGGTGGGAGAAGGGCTGAGGTGGGAGAAGGGTTGGGGTGGGAGAAGGGCTGAGGTGGGAGAAGGTCTGAGGTGGGAGAAGGTCTGAGGTGGGAGAAGGGTTGAGGTGGGAGAAGGGTTGGGGTGGGAGAAGGGCTGAGGTGGGAGAAGGTCTGAGGTGGGAGAAGGTCTGAGGTGGGAGAAGGGTTGAGGTGGGAGAAGGGCTGAGGTGGGAGAAGGGTTGGGGTGGGAGAAGGGTTGGGGTGGGAGAAGGGCTGAGGTGGGAGAGGTTTGAGGTTGCAGAAGGTTTGAGGTTGCAGAAGGCGACTGACACTCACTATAGTGTATGCAGTTTGGTTACACAGTGAATGTACTACATGTATGTCCCTAGTGATGATGGCATGTAGAATTGGAGGAATGATATACAATGTACAGTCACACACACACACTGACAGTAGGACTGACACAATGTACAGCTTTACACTTTAGCAGATTGTGTGTGTGTATATGAGTGTGTGTGTATGAGTGTGTGTATATAAATGAGTGTGTGAGTGTATATATATATAAATATATATATGAGTGAGTGTGTGTATAAGTGAGTGACGTTTGTCTCCTCCCCCCGCCAGTGTCCGCCCCTCCCCCGTTGCCCCTCCCTCTCACATCTGCTAAACTCTCTCGGGCCGAGGCTTCCAGGGAGCCGGGACTGTGAGTCTTGTGTCCGACACCTCCCGCCGCTGTCACTGCTCCTGTCCGACCCAGGTAAGAGCCGACCCCTCCTACATCTGTCTCTTCCCCAGCCCGGGGGTCTCTGTGCATTTGGCACGGGGGGGTGTCGCTGTTTCTGGTGTCGCCGCTGAAGCCCAGTGACCCCCCCCCAGCAGAATTATCAGTATTAATGTTATTATTATTGTAGCCCCCACTGACTGACTGACCCCCCCCCTCCGGACAGAAAACAAAGAGCAGTCAGCCCCTCCCTCCTGTGTCCCCCCCCCAGCCCCCCGGGGGGCCCCTCTCAGGCTCAGGCCTCGTTTCTCTCGCTCCATTTTTTCTCCTACAATTTCTCTTTTTTTTTCCTTTTTTTCTTTAATGGCCGATTTGTTCCAATAACACAGCGCCCCCTGCTGCCCCCCCCCAATACATCACATTGGCTTTAACAACAAGAATTTCTCTCATTTTATAACGAAATATTTCAACTTTCATTTCCTTCTCTGGGAAGTCACAATGGGGGGGGGGGGTTATGTGGCCAAATCCTCTTGTACCAACCGACTAACCCCCCCCCCCACTCACATTTCTCTTCTTTTCACTTTCTCTCTCATCACATTTACTTTTCCTGCAAAATGGATCAGACTGAGCCACAGGGTGGGTGGGGGGGGGGGTTAAATTCAAAATCTTTTCACCAACTCCATTATTTCAATGTTCCACCCCCCCCCAGAAATATCACAATTTGTACAAAGACTGGTCACACCCAGCGGCACACTCCCCTATTCCAACTTTTCTGCTTCTCTGCTCCACATCTCACTCATTTCACTCCATTCTAATTCTAGACATCTGTGTGTGTGTAAATGTGTGTGTAAATGTGTGTGTATAAATGTGTGTGTAAAGCCGTGTGTGTAAATTCGTGTGTGTGTGTAAATGTGTGTGTGTAAATGTGTGTGTGTAAATGCGTGTGTGTAAATGCGTGTGTGTAAATGTATGTGTAAATGCGTGTGTGTAAATGCGTGTGTGTAAATGCGTGTGTGTAAATGCGTGTGTGTAAATGCGTGTATATAAATGCGTGTGTATAAAATGCGTGTGTGTAAATGCGTGTGTGTAAATGCTTGTGTATAAAATGCGTGTGTATAAAATGCGTGTGTATAAAATGCGTGTGTGTAAATGCGTGTGTATAAATGTGTGTGTAAATGCGTGTGTGTAAATGCGTGTGTGTAAATGCGTGTGTGTAAATGTGTGTGTGTAAATGCGTGTGTATAAAATGTGTGTGTGTAAATGCTTGTGTATAAATGCGTGTGTATAAATGCGTGTGTATAAATGTGTGTGTAAATGCGTGTGTATAAATGCGGGTGTATAAAATGTGTGTGTGTAAATGCGTGTGTAAATGCGTGTGTAAATGCGTGTGTAAATGCGTGTGTGTAAATGCGTGTGTGTAAATGCGTGTGTGTAAATGCGTGTGTGTAAATGCGTGTGTGTAAATGCTTGTGTATAAATGTGTGTATAAAATATGTGTGTGTGTAAATGCTTGTGTATAAAATATGTGTGTATAAAATGTGTGTGTTTAAATGCGTGTGTGTAAATGCGTGTGTATAAATGTGTGTATAAAATATGTGTGTGTGTAAATGTGTGTGTGTGTGTATAAATGTGTGTGTATAAGTGTGTGTGTAAATGCGTGTGTATAAATGTGTGTGTGTAAATGCGTGTGTATAAATGTGTGTATAAAATATGTGTGTGTGTAAATGTGTGTGTGTGTGTGTATAAATGTGTGTGTATAAGTGTGTGTGTAAATGCGTGTGTATAAGTGTGTGTGTGTATAAATGTGTGTGTGTAAATGCGTGTGTATAAATGTGTGTGTGTGTATAAATGTGTGTGTGTGTATAAATGTGTGTGTGTAAATGTGTGTGTATAAATGTGTGTGTAAGTGTGTGTATAAATGTGTGTGTGTATAAATGTGTGTGTGTGTGTGTGTATAAATGTGTGTGTGTGTGTGTGTATAAATGTGTGTGTGTATAAATGTGTGTGTGTAAATGCGTGTGTATAAATGTGTGTGTGTGTATAAATGTGTGTGTGTGTGTGTGTGTATAAATGTGTGTGTGTATAAATGTGTGTGTGTAAATGCGTGTGTATAAATGTGTGTGTGTATAAATGTGTGTGTGCGCAGGAACATGTTGCACAGTGGATAAAGTTTGATGGCAAATATCCAGTTATTTCACTCTGCTGGGGACATTTCATTTGATCTGATTGTAAAATCCAAGGAATATTTAGGCAAAGAATCTGCTGGGGGGGGCAAGAAATGCAGTGGGCCAGCCACTGTCTGCCATATTGAATTTAAATTGAATGAATTGATTGGCTGGGCTCCATTTTCTCCCCTTCATTTGTCTGCTTGCCTCCCTCTGTATGTTCCCCCTGAGGCCTGAGCAGAAAACACACTAGTGGCAAAGCCTGGCCGCACACATTCTGCAGCATTTTCTTCCTGAGCTCAGAGAAGAGCACATTTCCCAGTCAAATTCCATTTGCTCCATTTCCTCGGCTGCTGGATTGTCCCATTCGTCTGATTGGCTTTGTGTTTCCCACGTCAGGCGTGCAGTGCAATTGTATTGGCACCCGCAACTTATTTGCTTCTATTGAACCCTTTCTTACCTGACACTTGCAAAACACATTGTCACCATTACTTCCAAATTCTGCCCCAAATTCATTGGCAAAAATCACCTCAACATTTCCTTTTTGAAATTGGATTTTTCTGTCCCAGCCGTACTAATGCCTTTGCCCAGTGATGAGGCTGCCGTGTGTCGAGCCTCTTGATAAATGACATCAATTTAGTCATTATCAGAAAAGCCCATTTTTCACTGCAACTTTTTTACAATTTTTTTTTACAATTTTATTTCCTACGTATGCTTTTAAGGAGTTAAATATTCAGTTTAAATGTAATGAAATGGAATTTTTTTTTAATCAGATTTGTTTAGTGAATTGAAATTTCAAGAATTTGCTATTTTTCTCAAATTTCTCAAATAAAACCCCAAATGTTTTTACATATATCACAGACAATGCAGAACGCCAGCTGGGAACACATTTACCATCAAATTAACCCCCCACTAAATTTTCTAATATGAATTTTTTTTCTATAACATTTAATTAATGTTGCAGTTTTTCCCATAAGCCACAGTCAAATAAAAATATATTTTCCCTTGGAAACCTGAAATGTCATTTACACACAGCTAAAATAAACTTCAGCAATTCCTAATAAAATGAGATGCAATAAAATCCAACTGTTAAATATTTTAGCAAAATTAGAGGTATGAGATGCATTATCCAGAAACCTTTTATCCAGAAAGCTCTGGAATGCGTAAAGACCGCCTCCCATAGACTCAATATTATCCAAATAATCCAAATTTTAAAACTGATTTCCTTTTTCTGTGTAATATCAAAACAGTCGCTTGTACTTGATCCCAACTAAGATATAATTAATCCTTATTGGAGGCAAAACCAGCCTATTGGGTTTATTTCATGTTTACATGATTTTCTAGTAGACTTAAGGTATGAAGATCCAAATTATAGAAAGATCTGTTATCCAGAAACCCCAGGTCTCAAGCATTCTTGATAACAGGTCCTATACCTGTAATAATAAAACAGTAGCTTGTACTTGATCCCAACTAAGATATAATTAACCCAGCCTGTTGGGTTTATATAATGTTTACATGATTTTCTAGTAGACTTAAGGTATGAAGCTCCAAATTATGGAAAGATCCTTTATCTGGAAAACCTCAGGTCCTGAGCATTGTGGATAACAGGTCCCATACCTGTTTATAGAAACATGCTTTGTGTTTGCTCAATTGAATGGGCCAGATATCCAGCCTGCTTGTAGTCGGTAATAAAATAGTGGCACCCCACACTAGTCTCTGGGGCCCATGTCCAGAATGAGGGTCCATAGAGGCTATTGCAGGTCATATCAGTGTATAGACCCCCAGTTGCGGGACCCCAAGTTACTTTTATACTTTAGACCTCAAGTAAGGCAAGTGATCAGCATCACTGGTATGGGACATGTTATCCTGAATGCTGGGGACTTGGAGTTTTCTGGATAAGGGGGTCTTTGTGTAATTTAGATCACCATGCTGCTTTGGCTCCAATAAGGATTAATTATATTTTAGTTGGGATCAAGTACAAGCTACTGTTTTATTATTATTATTATACAGAAAAGGGAAATTGGGTTTCCCCACTTTATTATTGTGACAGTGGGAAAGAGAAAGTTTTGTGTTTCCAGTTGTAGTTCCACCGTGCCTCCGACATCACCTTTTCTCTGGCCATTGGTGACTCTCTGCAAATTCAGCAACGGAGCGAAATTATAGGTATTGACAATTTTTCTTTTACCTTAAATATAGAAAGGGAATTCAAACAAACTCGCAAGAGATTTTCCTGCTTATGAAAATTTGAATTTCTTTTTTATGTTTCTTAAGTGCTGCCATGGAAACACCGTTTTAGGTGGGATTTTCACTTGGCATATCCAATTTCAACTAAAGATGGCCATAGATGTTGAGATTTTTAAAAGATCTGATCCTTATCGTGAGACCACGATCTTCTCGGAACGATCGTACGAATTGACCATCAACTAAAAAGACCAATTTGGCAGGAAAACAAAGGGGAGCTGCTTGGCCCTCCAAACATAGAGAGATTGCACTGGGACCAACAAAGATTTTTTGACCTGGCCGATCAATTTCCTGACAGATTTCGGCCGAAAAATTGTAAGATATACAATCGTTCGAATCCCACTAACCACACGATAATTTCGAAGGATTGGTCGGACTTCCCTAAAATCGGTCGTTCGGCAAGAAGAATCGTTGCGTCTATGGGGAGCTTAAATCTTGTGCCCTTGATTGGATGGGATGCGGGTGTGAGGGGACAGAAGGGAATGAACACTGCAATAAGCAGGGGATTACTCTCCTTAAAGTTGAATTAAAGGGGGGAGGGGAGGGATGAGCTGGAAGAAGTTGTTGATGTTTGGGAGGTCTGGCTGTATTGGGGTACTGAGGTGCACGAGTGAGGAGCAAGATTTATTCATGTTACTCATGAGATTTCTCACCCTGCCACTACATTACTAATGTCTAACGTGCATCCAACGTGTCCCTGTTACCACTCTTGCGCTTGCCCACTTTATACACACACACACACACATATATATATATATATATATCATAGCAGGGTTCCCTACTGGAGTTTTGCCAAGAATGTAGATTTGACTGAAGTGTTTATCTGAACCAAAAGTGACCTTACAAACTGTAGACACCAGAATGTGACCATTTTCTGGCATTCTTACATTTTTTTTCTGAAATTTGAACGTGCAGTTGGTTTTTGCCCACCTGTAGCGGAGTATTTGGCTGAATTGAATAATTATGGATTCCGTGTGTATATGTGTTTTTCTTCCTCAAAGAGCAGAGTGCTTGTGCACCCAGAACATTCTTTAAAGAATTGCATCTACTTTTGATTTAGTCTTAAGTCAGATAATAAAAATGTGCTTTCTGTTTACTTCAAATCAGGCCCGGACTGGCAATCTGTGGGTTCTGGCAAATGCCAGAGGGGCTGCTATAGGGTCCCATAGAAAGTCAGTATTTAGTGGGCTGGTGGGGGCTGTTTGGGCCTCTGTGTACCTGAAATGCCAGGGCCTATTTTAATTCTCAGTCCGGATCTGCTTCAAATTCTGATTTTCAGAACATTTTTGCAAAAAAACACCTCTCCCTTCAAAAGAAGAAAATTATCGTTCAATTACATTTTACTTTAAAGGGGTTGTTTACCTTCCAAACACTTTTGTTCCAGTTCAGTTGGTTTCCGATTGTTCACCATAAACAAAGACTTTTTTTCAATTGCTTTTTACCATTTTCACAAAATTTAAGTTTAAAGTTTAATGTTTGTTTCTCTATTGTTTCAGTCTGGCAGCTCAGTGATCCAGGAGCATCTGAATTGTTACAATTTCCTACATTTAGTTGATACAATTAGTTGATACAATTAGTTAATACAATTAGTTGATCCATTTCTCAGCCGCATCTCTGGACTATTAGCAACTATTGTATCCATTCTAACAGCTGCCTGTAATGAAACCCAGGGATTCTGCTCAGCAGGGACAAAGATAACAAATGTATCAGTTAAGAACAGTTAAAGAGTCGGCGACCCACCTTCCAAGAGCTGCTTTATGGTCACAAATAGAAAGTAATTGGAAAGGTATCTATTTCTGATGATCTATCTGAAACCAACTGAACTTGAAAAAGTGTTTGAAGGTGAACAACCCCTTTAAGGCAGAGACATACGTGGAGATTCAGGGAGATTTAGTCGCCCAGCAACATATCTCCTCTTCTTCGGGCGACTAATCTCCCCAAACTGCCTTCCCGTCGGCTAGAATGGTGGGATGGCACTTGGAGTGCTTTGTTTTCCGAAGTTGCCTCACAAGTAAACTTGGGGCGACTTCAGAAAACGAAGGGCCATTCCACCGGCAGGAAGGCAGTTTGGGGAGATTAGTCGCCCGAAGAAGAGACGATTTGTCGCCGGGCAACTAATCTCCCCGAATCTCCACGTGTGTCACTCCACATGCCCTGGCCTGACATTAGGAGGCACATTTATCAAGGGTCGAATTTCGAATTCATGTGAGTTTTTTTTAAAAATGTATACATTTATTAATAATATTGAATCAATCAAACTCGGTTGAATTTTACCGATCCAAAAACTCTAATCGATTTATAAATACTTGATTCAAGTTTTGTCTCCGAAAAAAACTCGAATGTCAGGAAGGCTACAAACATCACCAAATTGATCCCTGGACCTCTCCCACTGACTTATACAGTAATTCGGCAAGTTTTAGGTGGCGAATAGTTGTATTCGAGTTCTTAAAAGGCCAGAGTATGATAAATCTTGGAATTTGAAATAAAACTTGAATCGAGTTTGGATAATTCACAATTCGAATTTGAAAGTTTTGACCTAAAAGAAAATTCAGAAATTCGAATTTTCAGTTTGACCCTTAATAAATCTGCCCCTAGATGTAGATCTTGGCTGAACATTTGATGATGATAGTAGACACTGCCTAGTAGTTTATCCTTTTAGCTCTATGTTATTTCTGGGTGCATGGGGGTGGGGACTGTGTGCCCGTATGTGGGGAATGTTACTTTACATATTTGATGGCTTGTACACGTTTCTGTCAGCAACCCGTTCTGTGTATAGGAGCAGAGAGTATTTACTATTGTGTTCCTGGAAAGACTATGGAGTAATGAAATGTGAGTTGTGCCTCTGTGCATTGCTTATAGGCTTGGCCACTGGTGTTGGCAGTTTGTCACCATGACCAGACTGGCACTTAGTACTTGCCATGTGCTATATAAACGCCCGAGTGTAGGTGGAGCTACAACACACTCAGCAGATAAATAACCAAGTTGACATATGAGTTATATGAAGAGAAGGCAGCAGAGTTTCCATGTCCCACATCACCCAAGTAAATGTGCCATTTTCATATTGTCTGCTCAGTTAATTGCTCTTCTGATTAAGATACATTTCAAATGGATTCTTAATGACAGTTTGATCGCTATCTTCCCACCCAGCCTTCCAGGTGTTGCATATTAACCAAAGAAATGCTCCACAAATCTATTGCCATGAAAATATGGTAAAAGACACACGTCTGTTCCTAGAGCAGGGGTCGGACATTGTGACATAGTGAGGGCTACCATAACATTACTGCCAGTTGAGGTCCAGTTTATGCTTCTAATGGTATGGCTTATTGCAGATAGTTCCTAGTAGCCAGAGGCCAATGTTGTGCAAGTGTGTGTAGCCGGTTGATGCCACATATATGTGATCCCTCCCATAGTGGTGTGCCCATAAGTGCAGACTCGTTCTGTTGTTTGTCTCATTTCTTCCCACAGTTATGTTTAAAATTCTGCACATTCACGTAAATTGCTTACATTTCTTTCCCTCCAATGTTGTGTTTGTGTAATTGTCGCTGCAGAGGAATTTGCTTCCTTTTCACATGCAAGTGGCCGGGAATGCCGAGATGCTTGCCCAAGAGTCGCCACATTCCTAATCGCTTCATTCTTACGAGTCTTCATGATGATTGTACTGATCCAACGAGCACATATTTCTTAGGGGTTTCCAGAGCATGTAGAAAAAATGCTGCATGAATAAAACCAATTGTAGCCTATTGTTTTTAAAAATAAAAATGAGTTTATCAGTTGTATTTTGAAATATATTTAATCATTTTTAAACTCAATTATTTGGTAACAAATTTTACATTCTTCTTCTCTGAGTCTTTGGTGTCACTATTGGCGCCTAGTCAGCCATCTTGCCCAGTTTTTTCCCCATAAATGTCACCTATTTCCTAAGAAGAGAACTATTCTTAAAGCTCCTGAACTCTCCTGTCACCATACATTATGTGCCATTAGAACCAGTACCAAACAAATATCATACAGTCACAATTTACAGCATGAGAGTTCTTTTTGTGGATCAAAAGCTCCAATCACATTGTGGCTTGTTGCAGCCCTATGGTGAAGCCAAGTGGCCATTGGTTAAAGCCGGTGAGATGCCCTTCTATGATTTATTATTCATAAATGGATTATTCAGTACATTTTCTATCTGTTATCTTCTGAACATAACTTCTCCCTGAAATAACGCTAGTCCCCATCACAATAAATTTTGAGAAGCTCTTCTGAACCCTTTGTCTTGGTCCCTGTATCTGTTCTACGTATACGCTTATCTGCTTGTTGGGAGCATATTCGCTGTAGGACCCTACCCTATGTGACGGACATAACTTGCTGCTATGCTTTAGGAACTGTTGGGTGATGTCCTTCAGTCGGTTCTGATGCTGGAATGAATGGATTCTGTATGTGAATGAGAAATATGGAGGAAATGTACAGCATTCATATTTGGAAATGCCCATAATATATTTATTTTCAGGGTTTCTTTGTGAATATACCATCAACCAAAGGCATGCAAAATATACTCCAATTTGCATAATGTTTACAAAAATAACTTTGGGAATAAAGTGGCCTCATTCTGTCTGCATTGGCACGGCACTAGAGCTGCAGATATATATCACAGATTGTCTATCTTACTTGTACATACAGATACAGAGGAGGTGGCCACTATGGAATGGGAGGAGATGATGGGGCAGGAGGTTTTGTGGAAGGACATGCTTTAGCCCAATAGCAATCTATGGCTGGATGTGGTGAGTTTTGTGGTTCTGGAAAAATAAGTATCAAACTGAAATTGGGTTTAAGGGTTGTCTGAGGAGCTGGGCTCCAATTATATTTGCTTTGGATCTTTGTTGCTATCAGGCACCATGTATATCCAACAGTTGCCTTAGGACCCTAATTCTGCCATATTGTCACTTTCCCTATACGCAGAGATGTTGCTTGCAGCAACACTACTTAAACTGATGGATTTCCTTCAACAATGGGAAAATAGCCCAGTGCTCTGGTACTCGCATGGTTATATATTCCTCGAACATGATGGATTAAGGACTTTCCAAAAAGTCACAGGAAACAATTTTTTTATTACAAAGAGTGGAGATATCTAGAATGGACAGTTCTCCATTTGCTTTGGCCACCAAGCTCTGCAATTTATTGGTCTTCTGGGGAAGAACATGATCCTATATCATAATGCACACATGCCTTTGGCACATGGAGAAGTGGCAGAATGTGCCCTCACCTGTGTTGCCACCTGTTGATGGAAAAAAGATAAATGCCGTTGCTTGGGCTATTGGGTGTATCCCATTCATCTCACTGGAACATGACAGGGGACTCGATGTTAGAGCTATTGACCTGGTGAAAACAAACACTTGCTGAAACCTCCCATCAGATCTTATTCAACCAGTTGAAATTTCAATTTCTGGTTGGGGGCTGAACATTGCATTGGCCCATGAGGAAGCTTCAAATTGGTTGCAGTTGGTCCCATTCTATAAACTTCTGTCTGTGAAGCTGTGAAACAATGAAACTGCACATTGTCCATGTTGTTTTGGGATGGCAATGCCCGTTTCTCGTATACTTCCTTCTGTGCCAGATGCCAGTGGATTGTGCCAAGTTAGAATGTTGCTGTAGAAGGGGTTGATCATTTACTCACTCGACTCTTGAGAGATGATACAAGGGAATGGAACTGATAGAAAGTCTAATTGCAATTACATTTACAAATATGTGTCATTCATACTAGAAAGTTGCTTAGAATTTCATTTGCTTTCATGATGTTGACTGGGTTTCCCCTAAATTCTGCTAAAGTCTCCCAGTTCCCATTACAAGGCCAGTACCAACCTTAGCTCAAAATATTCACTGTAATTCTTAAGGTTGTATCTGTTTGTTGTTAACCTACACACTCGCATATTTTTGTTAGCAATATTTTATATTAGAGTTTTTATTATCTGAAGAGAGCCATGAATGAGATTTGACCCCAATGTATCTCCATTTAAGTACTGAGCTCTTTGTATTCTGAATAGTGTGTGTGTGTGTGTGTGTAATGTGATGGCAGCCTCTATGGCTACACAACCACTTGTTTATAGAAACTGTGTGAGGGATATAATGAGTGATATTGAGGTTTGTACTACTGTAATGCCACCTACAGCTACTGCACAATCCACAGGAACAGCAGCTCCACTTTCATTTAGGATTTTTTGGGTAATGCTTGTGTTTCTGTTCGTGATCTTGCACACACACACACACACACACACACACACACACACACACACACACACACACACACACACACACACACACACACACACACACACACACACACACACACACACACACACACCACACACACACACCACACACACACACACACACACACACACCACACACACACACACACACACACACACACACACACACACACACACACACACACACACATTTATTGGATTTCCTGAGCGGAACTGCAGTGTTGCTAAATGTACACACATCTCTCTTGTGTGTGAATACTATGGGTAGAAGGTAATTTCACTGCCTTCCACTTGTTCTTTTCAGTTTTTTACACAATCAAGTTTTTGAGATGATATTTGATTCAAATTACTTTAGTAAAAGAAGTTATTATACTTAAATTTGATCTTTGCTAAATTGAAAAAATGACAACAAAGAGATTCTTTTTCCTCTGCACCAGTGAATTTCTCCTAAAAGAGAAAAATGTTAAATTGAATTCACTGATCATGTCTAATACAGTGGCAGAGTTTCCTTGTCCTCTAATCGTGGGAGATAAGTCTCAGTTTGTTTATATAGGCCAATCATCTCTACGTCTTCACTCTATTCAGATAACAGCACCAACCTTCTCATGGAAAGGACGTAGGCACCATGTTTTCCATGATGATGGGAACAAATCCTGCACATGAGGGAGAAAGCCATCGGTACAAGAACCCAACATGAACCAGCTGAATCAATAAAACAAATTTTGGATTTCAGTGCAATCCACTGTACTGAAATAAAAAGAGAAAGATCCTAGAAAACTATGTTTGTGTAGGATTTGCTGATGGTCCGATTAGAGAATGGCTCAAAGCTCTGTATGATTAATTCAATAATAATAATAATAGGCCAATTTTGATTTGAGTGAGTGATTGTGCCCTGTGTTTGTTTTCTACGTGCCCCCCATCTTCTCCCCAAGTCACAATCCTCACTGTCTTATTCTTTCCTTGAACATCACTGTTTTATTGAAAGCAAATTTGTTTCAAAAATAGAAAATTGCAAAGAAAAGTTGATGGGCGCCATTGAAATAAAACAATGTGCCAATATAAAAATGAAAGAAAAACAAACTATTGATTGCTTCTCCTTTCTGTCGCCCAGCACCCCCACCCTACTTTAGGAGTAAACTCACGCACCTTACCCAGTTGTTTAATGAATCCAGTCCCCCCCCCCCCGGCTGGAGCGGTGCCAGAGTATATATAGATGCTATCTGCTGCACTGCGTGGGTGTCTGAAGGCTCCATTGTACTGTACGTGCCACAAGGCTACTGTACTAAATTGTTATGGAAAATGAAAATGTTCAATTTGGAAGATGAAACTTGGCCGGGAACCAGTAAACTTGAATGTGTTCTGCATGAGTGACTTTATGCTGTGGCTTTCAGCAAACAAATGGGGTATGATCCTGTACAATAGCTGCTTCTGTTATCCAAATCTTTCCTCCTTTTGGCTTCTTCTGAAATATTTCTTTTATTTAAGCCGCCGCTGAACATGAAGTATAAAAACGCTTGGCTATCAGAGGAATCTTTACATTGCAATGCTTGGATTGTCTTGCCAAGCTCATACCTTACCAGTGTCGGACTGGCCCACAGGGATACCAGGAAAACTTCCGGTGGGCCCAGGTGTCAGTGGGCCCTCATGCTGCTAAACCTTTGGCCTATTTCAAGGCCATTCCCTATTTCTATGAGAACAAAGAGGCTAAATAGATGTAATAATTGATTATAGTATGTAAAGAAAACAGAATGGAGAATAGAGGTTGAATGAGGAGATGAAGAATATTAGTACTGAGAGTGGGCCCCTGGTCTATGGTTTTATGGTGGGCCAATGGTGTCCCAGTCCGACACTGTACCTTACCTGCAACTGGAGGTGAAATGAGTCACTTTCCAATCAGAGTGGCCACAATATTATTGGCTGCACTTATGCTATGGATTGAGTCATTGGGCTTACACATAGGGTCAAAGACTGAACATTAGATGCAAAGGTCAATAGATAAATGCTCTTCAATCCATTGCCATCTGTTCCTCCTCCAAGTATCCCGAACAGCCAAACTCCTGGAGTTCACAATCACAAATATGCCATCCACTCTTGATATTAATATTTATGAATATCCATTCAGTTTTCTTTTCCGCTTCAGACTGGGGCAGTGCATGTCAGACATATGTCTACCCGATGCCCATCCATACGTGTGCCATACATGATAGATCTGTGTTCCATGTGCAGCAGCCCAATACCACCTAATGCTCTATGCTTATAATCATGTTCCCCTTAGCAGTCACACAACGACCCAGCCCAGAATTTGCCTAATGAACAGGTCTGGGGCTGCTCAATGGCAATACATTCTTGTAGTGAGAAAACCTTTAATTTCTAGTTATTTTACTCAAGTTTTATTTAGCGGGTTCCATGATTGGTGCTTGCTGTCTAATGAGGCAAGCTGGGCAGTTGAGCTAGTGTTTAGCACCAAAACTGCCACTCGGCTTCCATTTAAGTGTTTCATGGGATGTGCCATTAGCCAGCAATGGTTTCCCAGTAAAATAGCATTATAGCAAATAAATAAAACCATATAAAACTATTGGTGACCTTCTATACAGTGCTGTTTGGTTAGTGGGATAGTTAGTGCTGTGTGTTTCACAAAATAACTGCTGCCAGCATCCCTCTCCATGTTCTTCCCAGTCGGAATTCTATATTTGTAGTGTTATTAAGGGAAAGGTTAGAGCAGCACTTGATAGCCTAGAAGTGCAAGGGTGCTACCATGTATATTGCAGCAGGTCAATAGATTTTAACAAGTTACTAGAAACCAAAATCCAATGAATCATTTTCCGTGAGCAGCTGATGGTGCTGCCTCTGCTCCTAAAAAAGCAGTTTTTTGATTGTCGTTTTTTTAAAAATTGTATTGATGCCATTGATTGTGTGCATGGGGAACCGGGCCAGATACTTTCACGTTAATTGCTTAAGATGTTGAAATGATATCCGTTGCTTGCACAGGTTTCTTTCTTCTCTGGCTTATCTGCTTATTATATCCTACACTTTAACTTGGACCTTGGCATGGGGGCAACTCCAGTGTTTGGGGAGGGGGGGTTGCTTATAAACTGCCAATTTACAAGCTAAAATGGCATGATATTTATGAAACATGAATCTGGTTTTTGGGCTTTATACTAGATTTCATTTTTTAAAAGGTTGATTTTAGGTAGTATTTAATATTGTGCTTTGAACTTTCAGCCATTGGTTTGTTGGGATTGGGAATAACCTCCTATTGTTTCATATTTTCATATGAGAAATCATTATTCTAAAAAGTAGCCCCAACATAGGGAAAATACATGCATGTATGTATGTGCCGTGTGTACATGCGTGTCTCATTCAATCCATGAATAAATATACATTTGCATCAAGATGGGATGGGAATGGGGATTGATGATTGAGAATGAGCTGATTCAGTTCCAGCCGCCCCTTCCCGTTCCTTTGTACACATCTGTGCTTTATGCAAAAATAAATAAAATAAATGTATCTATAAAATTTTAACATTTGCGTTTTTGAAAATCTCCAGCTTTTTTGTAAAAATGGATTCAGACAATTTTTTTCCCTCAACCTTTGAAATAGCAAGCGGCTCCATGGGGAGTCGGAGCCTTGGTCACCAAATTGATTTGCTGTCAGACCTGTGTTGGATTTGATGGTCAGTGCCGGGGGCCAGGCAATATTCCAAGGGGAAATGTGGCTGCCTGTCGGCAGGACCCTTTAGTGGGAAAACACGTGGAGGTGATTAAGTTGAAGGGGCAAGGTTTGCAAGTATCTGCTCATACTGTCAGCTTTGGCATAGATTGAGTGTGTTTGTGCTTTTTGTTGTGTCTTATTTTAAACATGTCTGGTAGTCGACACTGTGCTTGTATGAAGTCTTCCCCATACACACAGCTGGCCGTGTAGCACACGCAGGAGGAGACCGGCACACGATTTGGTAAGGAGTTCCGGCACCTTGTGGGGAATTGGATTCTTTCCAGCAGGAGCTTGCTAAGGTTACAAGAGGCCTAGCTCTGTGGCAAGCTACTGTTAGTCCTTGTGTGCCAGCTCTCTGATTAGGATCCTGTGCCAGGGCAGGCTTGTTTCATGCCAACATTCTGCCTTCTTCTTCATCCTTCTTTCTCATCATTATAATCATTATAATCATCTTCCATTTACATTGATTCTGTACTGAGAGGCCGACCAGAAAGATGTTTGGGTTGTAGGACTTGAGGTATTTACATTTTGTATCATGTGCTTTTACCAGAATCGTTAAAGTGTGTCAGAGTGTGCCTGTTTTATTGGGTACCTGATCTTTTTAGATTTTTAATAGCATTTTTAAAAATGCAGTTGGGAACTTTTCAATTTCATACAAGATACACAAGCAAATTGTAAATTGGTTCTTCAGAATCCAGAGCAGATGTATTTTACCTGAGCTGTCATTAAGGCTTACTCAATTCCGGACAGACAAATTTCACACTCACAACTTTTGTCTTTTCTTTTTTGCTACCAAGCTGTACCGGCTTCACCCCCCACTATCCCTTTTGCATGGGTGAAAAAAACCGATATTCCTTTAGGGTTTTTTTCATAAAGCATATGTAATTTTAATAGATCATTTTTGCTCAGAGGGGCATGTTTGTTTGACAGTGACAAATTGCTGCTTTTAGGTACAACAGTATTAAAATGTATGAACAAAGTGATATCCAGAGGGATATGTTAGCAAGGTATTAGGGCATTTTGGAAATACAGCGTGAAAAGAAACATTTCTATTCTATATAAATCTAGGGTTAATGTAATTTGCCACTTTCTATGTATATATGGTTCTGTTCGATTATTTCGTATTTTTTTTTAGCAAATTTACCAAATTGGATCCTCTGAATTGTTGCCGTTGACAAAGGACACCTTAATGCCCCACTCTCAGGTAATCTACAGATTGGGGTGGTATACAACTCTGATTTATAGACACCTATTAAGTAACCTTTAATGTAAACAAGAGAGACCTTTGTTCCATACACATTTTGTTCCCGTTCCACTTCCTATTGCCGTCAGCTCTACTAATATTTACATTTTGAGCAGTCTGATTTACTCACTGGTCATTTGACCCAGACTGGTGGCTGTTCTAGTTCTCTGATTGGCTAATTGCACTAGCCCTTTCGAACAGTCTAATGTTCTGTTTTGTCCATTGGTGTCGATTTATATACCTAAGCTTATTTATAGATAATTATGTATATTTTGTTCTACTAGTTTGTTGGGTTTGTTGTTTCTTGGTGCAAAGGCATCTGAATGTAATTTTCCCATGGTGACCCAGAGTGAGTGTTGAGTTGTTAACCACCAGTCAGTCTCCATCCCCTATATATAATTTCACTAGACCACTCTACATTGTGGCTCTGATGGGAACATTCTCATGGGCACTTGTTTGATGGAATATCTTCATGGACACTTGTTTACTAGGCACGTCATCATGGACTCTTGTTTGATGGGAACATCCTCTTGGACAACTGTTTAATAGGAACATAGTCATGGACTCTTGTTTGATATGGACATTCACTTGGCTCTTGTTTGATTGGAACATCGTTGTGGGCAGTTGTTTGATGGGAACATCCACATGGACTTTTGTTTGATGGGAACATCCATGTGGAGACTTGTTGATGGGATCATCTTCATGGATTGTAGTTTGACAGGTGCATCCACGTGGACTCTTGTTTGATGGGTACATACCCATGGACATCCACTTGTTTGCTCCACAGACATAACCATCCAGATCCAGAAGTTTTTGTATCATCTGGTATCATCTGTACCAGTAGGGTAGATTTATGTCACAGTAGTTGGAGTTTTTCACTGCTGTTGAATAAAAGTCTTATTGGAAATAATATTAAGTTATAAACTAGTGCTTTGATTAAGCAGCTTTGTTAAAATTCCGTTGATTCATAGCTATTGGTGAAATTGTCATTGTCTGTTTCAGGATGACAGAGTGCATGGCAGCTCTATAGAGTCAGGGACCCTGTGGGTTTAGCTGAATACATTATTGATACAATTGATTGGAATAGTAATTAAGACCAGCTTCATCTCGCTGAAGGTTGATGAATAAGAAATATGGATTAAGTTGATTCAGTAAGTCAGAAACTTGCCTCTTTATTTGAGTGTGGAGCTTGGGGAATTTCTAGTATTTACCTTGGTTTTGACATGGCTTGAAATCTATTTGTTGTTTGAGATTTTAAAATAGTGTGCTCCTAAATTCTAACCATACCATGCATGAGATATGAGTAGTTCACAGGAGAACCCGAGAAGGACCAATGATATTTACTGATACAGTTCTGAAATTTGCCAATCGGTGCCACTTGCCAAGCGTGAATATTGTGTTGACTGTAAATGTTCCTTTGCCTCTTGGGGTGGAGGATCTCAGAAATGCCTTATTTATGTTCTACTACTGGATTTACTGGGTGGAAACTCTTCTGGGGGCTTCACTGCATAGGGGAAATGGGCTGAACCATAATGGACAGGTAGGGGAGGAGCTGTAGTGTCAAAGGGGGCTGAAACAGAGTGAAGAGTTGGGGCAAGTAGACAGGGCTACAGTGCTGTAGGGGGAATTGAGGGGAGAGAGGGCACTGGGGCAGGCTGGGCAGTGACAACCCCGGCCTTGGCTGATATTTTATCTGTTAGACCAGTGAAACACCGGCCAGTTGGCAACCCTAGAAACATAAAAAAAAGGACAAAGGAAATTAACAAAATGCTGTTTGCTTCTGGAATCTGTAATTCCATACCAACAATGTATTGGGTTTTTTTTCTTTGTGATATCCTTCACATGCGGCGCGGGGGGGTTGATATTAGATCCATTTAATACATCTTTATTAGCATAACTGCTCTTGGGGTTCTCCTGCTCTTTCCTCTATTTCTTTCAGTGTATCTCTGTCGTGCGGTAGAAATGTCCCCAAATAAACCAGAAGGAGCATTTTCTACCACATTTAATTCTCTTGCCCAGAATTTCCTGCCTCGTTTTTTTTCTGCTTCTCCTCTGTAAATGTTGGAGATGCCTCTTTCTAGCCTTCCTTTCCTATTCCGTGAATTTCACCAGTCCATTAAATGTGACCTCTACAGCTCCAAATTAAGAATTTATGCTGTCTTAAAATTTATGAAATATTTTCGACATGAAAGAGAGGCCGCTTCCCCCCTGGGAGGGGCGGATAATAAATCACAGAGCTGCGGATTTAATACTCGCCAGTCAGCAAGATCTGATTTTTTTTTTTTTTTTTGCTTCACTCAAAAATGAAAAAAAAAATGTAATCCTATAAAATGGCTTAACTGCCGTCAGCCGGCAGAGTCGAATTTTTAATTTCAGCTGTTTCTGCCTGGATTTATTTCCAATATTCCAGCTCAGCTTTTCAATTTCCTCTGTTATTAAAATTTAATTCAGTGCATTAGCATTTAAATTAAAAAAGGTTTTTATTTTGTAAGAATCATTGGCGAGGAGGGAGAATGGCTGCTGACCCGTTCTTGCGTGCCACCAATTTTCTGATGCTGTTTCTCGGCCAAATTGAAAAGCAGCTGTTTTTAGGCCATTTTCATTCCAAAATTTATTTTTAAAATCTCGTAAGATTCAGCTGTGCGGATATCTTTGTATGAAAATGCTTTCAAATTTGAATTCTAAACAGCAGCTTGCCATGGGATTCCCTCGTGTCTCTTGGCCACGGAATTTTCTCTTTCCATCTCTGCCGGGTCGCAGGCGCTAATATTTGGGGTAAAACCCGCTAGTGATTGGGAGGCGCGTGTGATGCCACCAGCACATCTATGCATTTATGGGAATTGCTGTTTTACTATTATTATTATTTTTATTATCTGAGAGATATAAAAACAGGGCAAGGAACCGGAGTTTTTTTTTATTTTTTAATGGTTATGCGTCTCATTTCCTAGTTTTTATCAGCAAAATCTTTCCTTCAAGGTCAGCGAGTGTCCCAGTACTAGTAATAGCTAATGTATGAAATTGGCTAATTCTTTGCACACGACTTTAAAATGTTTGACATTTCTTTAACCCTTTTAGTTCCTGGCTTGTCTTTGTGGGACGCAAAGCGGTGCTGATAAAGCTGCAGCAAGGCGTAGAAACTGTAGATCAAAAAAAAGAGCACTCTGGTTAAAAATTTAATGCAGCAAACTGCGGGTAGGAAAAACCGAACGCATTTCAGGAACAACTCATCATAGGCATCAACTGTGCCACCACTACGCTGTTTTCATGTAGATTCTACCGCTAAAGGGTTCAAAGCTTTTTCAAGTGGGATACAAAAGTAGTCTGTGATCAGGTATCCTATTCCCTTCAGTCCCTGCCCCAGTGAGCTTGCAATCTAAGAGCCCTATCACAATGACACACACTAAGGTGAGTTTTATCAAGACATCAAGGATTGAAAGGAAAAGAAACTCCAGTTTTTATCAATAGCCATTTATCCTACCTGTATGTATTTGGGGTATGGGAGGAAAACAACCAATACATGGGGAGAGCACAGAGGAAGTATGCAATTAGCCTGCTTATGTTTGTATTGAAAGATGTTTTCAGACTCAGGGGATTTTTCTCTGCCACTGCAATGTACTTTCCCCAATGTTTGTTTCTGCAGTTGTGGGTGCTAGTGGGACCTTTTGAGGCTCCAACCTCCAGTGAGGTTTATACTGTGCCTTAGTAATATTAGTGCAATCCCACCCTGCTCCTTGCTCTGCTGCCCCTCCATAGGAATCATGTTACTCCTGGGGGTAGAGAGAGATGCTCATCTACTGGAGAAACAAACCTGGAGAACAAACTGTCATTTGTTTATTGGGCTTTTGTCTGTGTCTCCCCTTGGGTTCCCCCTTATACACCCTATGGTGTTTAGCACTTGAGCCTGAGAGATTCCACTTAGCTGAGGAGACTGCTGTTCTTGAGCTTTAGTTTGGAGACCTCTCCTTTACCAACATCATTGCACTGTATTCTGCTGGATAATATAATGAAAAATATTCCAAGAAAATTCATTCAGATCAATATTTGTGACTGCCTCTTCTACCTTCCGCATAGGGGTTAGGGATGTACCTAGTTATATTTGTGAGGGACCAGATGGCTTTATAATGAAATAAGAATGAATTACATTGATGCTGGGGCCATTTTATTACCCTAAGTTTTACGGGCACCATCAGATGTTGCTCATGGATGGCTGAGTAAGGAAGCTATTGACATTCACACAACATATTGACTGTCCATTCATTTCACCCCTGTAACTCCATTGAGAAAAGTACAAGGTTGGGGTCACACTGGTGAGTTTGTGGCATCATTAAAGCAATAGATATTTCTTGCTTGAACCAAATTGACTGTAAATTTCAATAAATCAGCCAATATCCATGGTGCAAAAGTGTACATAAGAGAAATGCTGCATTTGGTAAATCCCTCCTTTGCCATAGGTGGTCCTATGGGTGAGCGTATGTGGGGCAAGTTTTATGTAGGAGAGGATATAATATTGATTGGTACTTGCAACAAACTGTATCATTGAAACAAAAGTTTCTGGTTGGTATCAGAGATTTGCAACTGGGCGAGGCAACTCCTTGTTTGTAATTTGTATTGTGTGTTGATTGGTCTGCCTGAATTGATCCGCTCGCATTACTGCTGTGGTCCCCAAATCCTCACTCAATGGTGCAATAATTAACTCTGACTGTGGAGGTTTTAGAACATATTCCAGAAATTGTATTTTTCTATTTCTCCTATTTACAGAAAATTCCTACAAGAATATTTTTCTGTAGCGATTCAGTGCAAATCTTCTTTCTGGCCAGCTGTTTGGTGGGATCTGGAGCAATTTATTATTTTCTTCTTATTCAGCATCTCTGCACAAATGGAAAAAATGAGTGGAAATTTCCCTCAAGCTCTTGGAAATGTTCCAGCCCTCGGACCTGGCAGCCAGTGAATGAAGCCAGAGCTGGGGCAGCTCATACATTTTCTAGGGGATTTTTCTTCCAAGTTCCAAACCTGCCTCTTTTACCTTTGCTGTCCCTTAAGCCACCATGTGCCAGAGGAGAGTCTTTATTGGCAATGTGGAATATTCACACATGTTGTGAGCTGACAGAGACCGGGACAAACAATATTGGGCTTTTGTTTTGTCTGCGGGGCCAATGGGATTTATTGTCTGTTCTGCCACAATATAAAAATGTGTTTTGTCTTTTGTTTCATTCATTTTCTCTCAGGAGAAGCTGCAAGTGATCAATGTTTCGGTTCTTGTTTTGTTTCTCTACAGGTAAAGCCCCGAGGGAGAGAAGCCGTGTAATTTCACTAGTGCCGGACCTCACGTGCCCTGAAGGCTACAGACAATGACCAGCCAAGATGTGACGGTGAAAAAGGAACACTCTGAGGAAGAGATCCAGCCTGCGTCCTGGCAGGACAACAACAAAGACTCCACTAATAAGAAGATGAATGATCAAACCGACGAAGTGCCTGCCGAAATCTGCGTGGTGATTGGGGACAACAGGAAGCAGCAAAGCGTTGGTGGGTCCTAAAGTTTCCCATTAACATATGTATATACGGTTGCCCCTCAAATCTAAGCACTGTGAATTTCAGCCAGAAAGCTTAGAAAAAAATGCCAAGATGTCGCTGGCTGACCTACAATATCCGTGGTGAGCCGTGGCCATGCCACTTGGCCAGTGTTGTGGTTGAAAAAGTCTTGAGCCGTGTGCAGATGAATGGGTTACAGGTTAAACAGCACTTCAGCCTTTATACTTGCCTGGGGGAAATGATTAACCCTATGTTGCCGGAGACATGTTGTAAAGAAACTGATTGTGGCTAAGGGTGCCCTGGGTGCTGTGCCAGGGGGCCGTGACAGGACAACCTTTGCAAATAAAACACTTGCAGTTTGGAAATCACACCCTGCCCCGGCAGTATTATTCCCATCTCACAACCAGGGCCACAATCTGCCTATTGGAATCTACTCGTGTATGTGGGAGCTGTAGTACTGCTCATCTTCTGCAGTAGAACTTACTATGGCCACCTTAAACAGTTCAGGGATATATCAAATAATACTAGGGTCACATGATGCACAAAGAATGGGGATTATCCAATTACATGTGCTTGTAAGTTGCTGTATATAGTGGCAGGGCTACTAAATAGACATGGACTGAGCATGTAAGGGTCAAGTAACTACTCACTCACCAAGCGCTATGAGTTACCCCCAAGCAATTGAATGGGACAACATGGAAATGAGAAAAATGTTTAGGCCTGAATTGAAGAAAATGTCTTGTTTCTCCTTTTTGGACAATGAATAAGCTGCTAGATGCTGCCACCTTCCTAAAGTACCTTTCAGTCCCTCATTTGTGTTTTCATTCTTTCTTTAAAGATACTTCTAAAAAATGACCTGAGTATTTTATTCCCTTATATAAAAGGTTTTTATATGCATATAGATACTTGATGATCAGAAATTATATTACACGGCTACTTTGCGGGATTTTATGTTATGTTGGGATATTTCTATTCTATAGAAATGTTCATATATGTATATTCATGTTCAAGGAATGTAATAATCAATAAGAGTAGTAACAGGTCTGAGGCTTGCTAGACTCTAACACTGCCAGGCCTGAGGCTTGCTAGACTCTAACACTGCCAGGCCTGATGCTTGCTAGACTCTTAACACTGCAAGGTCTGAGGCTTGCTAGACTCTAACACTGCCAGGCCTGAGGCTTGCTAGACTCTAACACTGCCAGGCCTGAGGCTTGCTAGACTCTAACACTGCAAGGCCTGATGCTTGCTAGACTCTTAACACTGCAAGGCCTGAGGCTTGCTAGACTCTAACACAGCCAGGCCTGAGGCTTGCTAGACTCTAACACTGCCAGGCCTAAAACTTGCTAGACTCTAACACTGCACAAAGACTAATAGAAATGTGAGAGGTATTAACATTGTATTTATATATTTGTTCTTACCGCCAACACCAGCATTTTATTCTTTGCTTTTCTGAACCTGTTTTCCAAAATAGCAAGTGTTCAATAATTGTTTTTTCTTGCCCCATTCTAGGGGAGAACTCACCTGAGCGGCACGAAGCAGCAATGAGTCAGGAAACGTCGTGGAGTGGAAGTGGTCGACAGCGGAGCATTCCCCCACGGATCAGCACATCATCCCCAGGTGAGCCGACAGGCAAGTCCCTTCTACATATCCAGCTCTCTTACTGTGTCTCAGAGTCACCACATTGCTGGTGCCAAGGGGCACTATTATTGTGTGTATTGTGTATTATTGTGTGTTTGTGCCAGGGTACATCCCCCTGGCATTATGTTAAAGTCATTGGCAGCCTATTCCAATATGGTTATTTTATTAAAAGGCTGTTTGTGCTCTCCATGAGGGTTTACTAATGTTCCCTTTCCTTTTAGGGTCTTACGAGTGTGGCATTTGTAGAAAGAAGTACAAATATTACAATTGTTTCCAGACGCACGTGCGGGCGCACATAGGTAATGCCTCCTTCTCCTTCACTAAATGCAACAGATTGAATTGCTGGACTCTAGGGTTAAACACAAATACAATAAATACAGATAAATGCACTTGTGTATCCTTGGGGTCTGCAGGGCCTCCATTGGAATACAATGCTTTTAGTACATGGGTTAAATAGACAGTAAGGAATGTCATACATAGGTCTGTGGCACCAAAACACACTTTCATTGTCCTGCAGCTACAAATTCAGTTCTTTTTATCCCACAATTTAACCGTTACTGCTTTCATTTTAGGCTAAGGGCACAGGGGGCTGATATTAGCAGCCTGCGAATAAACACAAGCCAAGAATTAACCCCTACTCTCCAATCAGCACTCTTCTCTGTCTGCACTTGGAATTAGTGCTATTTGTTTTATTTAATGTTTAAATGTGTTTTTAGTAGACTTAAGGTATGCTGCTTACATTTACAGAAAAAAAACCCTTATCTGGAAAAAAAACAAGTCATTCCAATCATCCTAGATCCAGTGTCGGCTTGGGGGCCCCCCCACTGCAGCCACACAGCCCCCCTGCCCAAGCTGCAACCCCCTCTGCCTCCACCCTAAAAAGCTTAGTGCAGGGAGCAGTTCTGCGCCAGCAGGGCCCACCAGGTTTTTTTCCCAGTGTTCCACCGGTATAGTCTGACCCTGAGTAGATCCTATCGCCATATATATCATGTTAATTCCATGGGTCCATGCAAGAAATGGATTATTCTGTGTTGTTGGGAAGGTTGTGGGTTGCGCTTATTAAAATGTCTAATTAAATTGTAGCAGACTGAGAAAGATAAAAGTATTGGAGAGGAGAGAGAGGCTGATGGTGTGATTGCATGGAGAGATGCATGAGGATATTATATCTGCCATGTCTTTCTGCTGAGAATGTTTTTTATCAGCCCATATATACTTCATACTTTTATATCCATATGCTGCCTACACCCAACGTCACTCTTATATTAAATATGGCCTTAACGGTGTACCTTTGTGCAGAGTCACATCAGTCTGATTGGATCCAAACCTAGGTCTGTGCACAGCAATTGGGCAAAGTATCAATGCAGTCCTTAGCCAGCATCATGGCAGATATATGGGAAGGGGCTCAATCACTGGCCTAGAAGCTGTCGACACTGCTGTGATCTGGACAGTATATCCCATTCTAATGCCATTTGTGCCTTTTTTCAGACAATGAATCGGCATCGGGTGAGGGAGCATCGCAGGGAAGTAAGTGTCATTTTATTCCACTTGATTGTGAAATCCATATTTATTCAGAGAGGAAATGAGAGGAGAGCTCTGAGCTAATTGCCTATATTCTTTGCTGCATTTGTCTGCTGAGCAAGAGAAACCTGTTTTCTGCCTCTTATAATGATGGATTGTCTTGTCTCAGTTAGCAGATACTAGGACTCATGTATCAAGGGTAGGTACATGCACTGAGCATGCTAAAGGGTATGGCTGGTGTGTGCCCCTTGGTACATTAGTAGCGCTAGTGCAGTTGCACTTTTGTTGGTGAATGTGACTAAGGCAGAAAAGCAAGGGGAGCTCTAGAGGCAGCGCTGATTTACATGTGGCACCCATCTGCCAGCTGCCCACTCCCTAACCAGTCAGAACATGGGCAGAAAAGGTGACCCTCTTTCCCCAAAAAAATGTCTGGCAGCAGGGAGGGACAAATAATAAGAAAAAATCTAGGCACTAAAGCTGCTGCTCTGGGCACAGGCCCTAGGGTGATATATACAGTAGATAGTGTACTGGGATCAATGACATGAGACCAACTGGACTTTTCCATCTTCCACTTGTCTCTGATTGGTACTCACACACACGTCATTTGTGTAGCTCCCAAATGTCTTTTTCTTCTTGTTATATCTCTCCTTTCTACAGCGGGTCTATGGGGTGGGCGGATTCACAGCACTTGGGGTGCAGCGTTTGCTTGTCATGTAAGTGTCACATGGACTTGCTGCTCATCAGACGTCTTCCCCTGACTTTGTGCCTCTACTCTGCCACTTTCTTATCTCCTCTGCCAACATGTGGGCATAATGAATCCGACAGCAGTGTTTGCAGGAAAGTGTGTCCCTAAATATAATGTTAGTGGGGAGCAGTCTGCCATTTCTCTTGTTGGAGCAGCACTGCTAAGCTCTATCAATTGTAGATCATATGCCCAGAGTCCAGACAAGTTCATGATCTCTTGCCTTTCTATACTGTATAATACAGGGTGTCTGGGTGGGTTCTATCTGATTTCTATGTATTTCCATCCTAATGAAGTTTAATCCCACTTGTTACCTGCACAGAGTAAATGGGGTGAGCACCTTGATATATGGAACAGGTAGTGCCAAGCTCATGGTGCCACGTTGTAGATCTCCAAGAACTTGCCCTTTATCTTATACTGAGAGAAATAAAGGGGATCTGCTAATTGTGGGTTCTTCAAAAGCTGCCAGTGCAAATAAGGGTTTGATTGTTAGAATAACATATCTGGCTTCTGGGTATGATTGGTGCACATTGTCGGGGGTAAGTGAATGTACATGTGATCCACTGAGATGATGAAAAAGGTAAGTGCCTCCTCTCCCTGTGCTGCTGGGAATAGTCCAGCTCAATGGCGTTACTGTGCAAAATGGCAAATTTCTTAGGACACAAAATCTGACAAATGATTTATAAAAATACCACCCAAGTCCAAATGATTTATCTGTTTCCCAAAAATGTCGGTCCCTTCCAAGTAAAAGCAGCGCTCAGACCGAGACTCTGTGTGTGGTCCTGTCTCTTTCCATCGGTCAATGTGATGCAGGAGGATCATTATGCAGTGGTTCACTTCAGATGCATTTTGGGGCAGGCTTTACTATGCTCCATTATGGGGTGTAAGAAGCATGGCTCTGACTGATTGCACCTTCACTCTCTTTACTTGAGTCACATGAATGATAGGAGGCAGCAGTTCATCACGTTGGACATATTCCAGCAATGAAACCAATTGGAGCAAAGTTGCCTATTGCTGACACACACATAGGAAAGTGATACATTTGTATTCTGTTCTGTCCGAGTGCCGACCATGTTTCCTCTATGGTGGAAAAGCCAATGGCTGTAGAGCTGACAGCCCGCTAGGGAGGGGGTTAAGGTGCTCTTCTGTGTGACCCAGTGACTTAAATCTGTATTTACACCCTAAGTCATAAGGACCTTAGTCAGTTACAAATTACCTGATGTAGGGCTGAGGGAGTTGCTGTACACTCTGTAGATACTGCATTCCTGACTCACAATGGCTTGTAACTCCAGAGCATTATGGGAAATAGATGGAGATCACAATGCCTTGCTGTTCCAGATACATGCCCGTCTCATACCCTCTACCATGCCCACTCGCCTTTTCACCAACACCAGTGCTTTCCTCCTGCTGTATCTTGGCCTGTTTGTGTGTATATATACTGTGTGTATATATACTGTGTGTGTATATACTGTGTGTGTATATACTGTGTGTATGTATACTGTGTGTGTCTGTGAGTGGCATTAGTTGGCATGTACCATTTGACTGAGGAAGTGGAATGAAGTGCAGCTGGGATCATGTTTATGTAGGTGCTGAAAGTTTGATCATATTAACCATTGCTATTTTTTGATAGAAGTCTACTATACAAAGTAGAACAAATCTTGGGTACTTGTAAAACTCACCAGTTATGAACCCTCAGCTTAGGGAGCTGACCACCGAACAAAGAAAGAAGGGTAGGCACTCGCAGGAACCAGTCTTCAAGGCAGGTTTGTCAAAAATAAATAAATAAAGTAATTTATTGTAGAATTAAAGAATACAACCTCACCACTTTATGCGTTTCATATCTCTCGGATACTTAATCATACGCAAGGCAGTGAGGTTGTATCCATGGAATTCTACAATAAATTACTTTTTATGTTTTGCCAAACCTGCCGAGAAAACTGGTTCCTGTGAGTGCCACCCTTCTTTCTTTGTCCATTGCTTTGACTGGTTAGCCAGTACCTTGTCACTATAGGCAGGCCGTTGCCCAGTCACATGCCATCTGTCCATGTTGTATTAGATAGATTGACCCTCAGTGTCACGCTGGCATATATAGGAGGGTATTAATGAAAGGCTTGAAATCACTCACTTCTCTACTGTAGCACCAGCTGACCCAATTGGTGCCCATGAGGCAGAGGGTATAAAGGGTAGAAATAAGTGTGCCAGTCTGTAGCAGTCTCTATGGGAAGTGGCTTTCCTAGTGGCAAGTCTATATTACACTATGTGATAGGGCCCAGAGGTGCATGCTTGTTATCCCGGGGCCCCTTGTGCTTGGGATTGCTATGTAGCCGTTCATTTACTCATCTGCCATCTCTCAGTCTTGTGGGGGACTCACCCCTACACCCGCTGCATGGATGAGCTGTACTAGCCAAGGCTCGTGCTTCTCCTCAATGTGCACTGTGTGAAGCCTCTCATTCATCTCAATGTGCTAGCATATACATATTTTCATTCTTGCAGACAATTTCCGCTACACGTGTGACATCTGTGGCAAAAAATACAAATATTACAGCTGCTTCCAAGAGCACAGGGACTTGCATGCAGTGGATGGTAAGTATCTATTCTCCTTTCTCTGCCGTAGCACTAGTGAGTGACATAGGGAAGCTCAGGGACACAGTTTATCTGCAGGGGGGCCCGTGGCACTCTCATAATACTAGGTAGGTAGGTAGGTAGGTTGCATCTGCTCAGTGGAGTTTCATTCCCAGTATTGTTTGTGCTGCTTCCTAGCCCCAAGTTGTATCATATGCAGGGGAGGGAACCCCAAAACTTTCCTGAGATGCTATAGCTCTGTATATGGGGCATCCCCTGCTCTTGTGACTCTGTTGCCTTTGTCTGCTCAGTCCCAGCTGCAGATTGGATTGCATGAGATCTGTATGTGTGTGTGTGGGTGGGGGGGGGGGTGTAGTGAGTGGGGCAGTGCCAGTAACAACTCAGTGTAAGTACATTTATTTCACTGTATCTCATTCATGGCAGATATTGATCAAGCCATTACTTGGCCATTTATTAACCATTGTTTGGCCTGAGATGCGCTTGGCAAGAGTTTCCTATGCTGGTGGGATAGTTGCTTGTTCCCTCTGCCGGGCGGGGGAGATGCAGTAGAAATAGGGAAGCCACTTACCTGTAGATAATAATAACAGGCAGAAGAGAGAAACATTCTCATTTATGACTAGGCCACAGACTGGATGGATTTAGTTTGGAAGATCCTAGTGGCTTTGTATGGAGTTGGTGGTCTGCCCCTTAATAATAATAATAATAATAATAATAATAATAATATATATATATATATATATATATATATATATATATATATATATATATATATATATATATATATAATATATCTAGCCTGGCTGAACCCCATTATTCTCTCATTTTCTTTTCTGCCACTGTGAACCTCTGCCCCCTCTAGTCATCCTGGCACTTGCCCACTCCCATTGATTTCAGTGAAGAACAAGTGGTGCTAATTGGCACTTAGTCCTCAGACGGGTACAGTGTGGGGCACAATAGGTAGCAGAAACCATCCCTACTCAGGGGTCTGGACCTCGCATTCCCCCCAGCATTGCTGCTTTAACTGTGTAGCCCATTGTAGGGCACAACTAAATCATCTTGTATGTGACTGTGTACACAGGTTGCTCACACACTCGCTCACACACACACGCGCACACACACACACTGGCACATAATGGGTATCAGGAGCTAACAGTCTCTAGTAGATCATTGCTTTCATTTTTTTAGTTTGCATTGCTTGTGCACTGCTGTTCTCACTCACACCTTCTTGTAGCTGCCATGCACCAAAACATTGTGCTATAACATCACTATACCACTAGGTGGCGCCGATGTAATGACAGTTGGAAACTAATGCTAGTAAGCCACTTGTAAGTATATCATGTGTAGCTTTTCAACACATTCGGAGTTTAGGCATTTTATATGATAAAGTAATAAAGCCCCAATTACAAATATGAAATAATAGTAGAAGACAATGTCCAGGATTGGTTTACTTTAGTTGCCTCTATAAAGGCCAATAGTTTCCTTGTTTTGTTTTTGTGTTTCCCATCTGTACTAGTGTGTTAGAATTTAGCACAGAAGAATAGTCGTATGGTTGCTCCAGTGTGTTTCTTGCTCATGCAAGTGTTCTGTTCAATGTGGCCTTCCTGGGACCTGGAGTAAATCGATTTAGGTTGCACTTGCCCCAAATCTCAGTAGGGGCAGTATCACTAGAGTTCTTGTGCAGCTCTGCCTGGAGCTTCCTCCATGTATCAATCACCTCTTTAGTTACACTAGTTCCTAATGTAGGTGTCATAGCATCCATGGCATGACGGCAACTCTGCAATTCTGGAAGTAGCCCTGGGCTACTAATATTCATTGACTGAGCCAGGGTATGGTGCATTAGCCTGTGATAGTGGGTGCACTGACATTGCTCTGATACAAGAGCCTGGCATTTCTGTGCTATGCTGCTATATATGTATTCAGTCATGCTATGGGGTCACTCTAACATCTATTGCTCTGGTCTGTTATGCCAGGATCTCCTTCATATTCTCTCTGTTTAGGGGGGATCTTCAGCCGTTGTGGGGGTGCCACACAGGCCTCTCTACATGCCCCTGGCAGTTTGGGTGGGGGTCCGGGGAAGACTTGTAGTTAGTGCAGGAAGTTTGATCATTTTACATTGGGATTGAGGGGATCGGGTGGGAAAAAGAATCTGCAACTTTTATTTTGTTCTTTTTTTTATCATTCTGTCTTTCTCAGACACCTATATCCATATGATGGTAACGTCAGGGGACAGTAAAGAAGAGGACTCTGAGCCATTTCTCAAACTGGGTCCAAGTATGATTGGCACAGGGACTTCTGGCCCTACAGAGTCTCTTGTCTTACTCTCAGATGCATGTTCCCCCTTTCCCATTGTCCTTTGCCCCCCAAAAATACATCGCCTAGGCCATGCAGACTAATGATGGGAAATACTGGGTGCAGGTTACTGGGTGCAGGCAGCAGACACAGAGGGCATTGCTCCTTGCAGATTTGTACTGTCTCGTTCCTGATCAATATATTAATCCCCAACATTCATTGGCTGCTGTCTGATTGGCTCATTCTGGCGAGTGCAGGAATTGCTATTGGGCAAAGTTACACCCCCATGGTCTTCACCCACATGTCCATCTCCTGCAGGTTATGTTCCATTCCTCGAAACTCTCTCTATCTGTATTTATATGTACAGACGGGAGCTGCCATATTGTTTTCCTTAGACTATACAGTATGAGGGTATAGCTTATTGTGTGCCCAGAACATTCCTTCTCTGTATATTTGTATTTATACATATGGGAGGAGGGAGGTGCCATATTGATTCCCTTAGACAGTACAGTATGAGGGTATAGCTTATTGTGTGCCCAGAACATTCCTTCTCTGTATATTTGTATTTATACATATGGGAGGAGGAGGTGCCATATTGATTCCCTTAGACAGTACAGTATGAGGGTATAGCTTATTGTGTGCGCAGAACATTCCTTCTCTGTATATTTGTATTTATACATATGGGAGGAGGGAGGTGCCATATCGATTCCCTTAGACAGTACAGTATGAGGGTATAGCTTATTGTGTGCCCAGAACATTCCGTCTCTGTATATTTGTATTTATACATATGGGAGGAGGAGGTGCCATATTGATTCCCTTAGACAGTACAGTATGAGGGTATAGCTTATTGTGTGCCCAGAACATTCCGTCTCTGTATATTTGTATTTATACGTATGGGAGGAGGTGCCATATTGATTCCCTTAGACAGTACAGTATGAGGGTATAGCTTACTGTGTGCCCAGAACATTCCTTCTCTGTATATTTGTATTTATACATATGGGAGGAGGAGGTGCCATATTGATTCCCTTAGACAGTACAGTATGAGGGTATAGCTTATTGTGTGCCCAGAACATTCCTTCTCTGTATATTTGTATTTATACATATGGGAGGAGGAGGTGCCATATTGATTCCCTTAGATACCTCTGTGTTTCACACTGATGTACAAGACACAGTTTGTGCTAAAGAATTTAATTGGATTTTATAGGACCAGTATCACAGTTTACTTTTCATACGTCAGATTTTCAGTGTCCTTAGAAATTTGCCATTATAATTGATGTATTGTTATTATTAGAACAGCACCCTGGAGTTTGCAGGCTGTGACTATGATAGCCTCTGTAAAACTACAGCTCCCAGCATCCTCTGAGAATCCTTTATGCTGGAAGAGATTGTATAAAGCTAGTAGGCTGCAGTTTCTTCATTGCTTTGTCTGGAGCAGTGATCCCCAACCAGTAGCTCATGAGTAACATGTTGCTCCCCGATCCCTTAGATGTTGCTCCCAGTGGCCTCACAGCAGGTACTTGTTTTTGAATTCCAGGATTGGAAGTGAGTTTTAATTGAATAAATAATAAGTATAGGGCCAAGTAGAGCCTTCTGTAGGCTGCCAGTCCACATAGAGGCTACCGAATATCCAATCACAGAGCCCTTATTTGGCACCCCAAGGCACTTTTTCATGCTTGTGTTGCTCCCCAACTCTTTTTACAGGGGTTGGGGACCCCTGTTCTGGAGGGTAGGGATGGGAGGGAGCTGGGCCAATGCTCAAGCTTTTGGGAAATAGGTGACTCCAACCCTCCCTCCATGTGACTGATTAGCAGAGACTGGAGTCACGCTCAGGTACTCACCTTCTCTCCTCTTCCTCTTACAGAGACGGGCAATTATACGTGTGAGTATTGTGGCAAACAGTACAAGTACTACACTCCTTACCAGGAACATGTGGCACTCCATGCGCCCATCAGTAAGTGGCATCATTAACCCCTTCTCTGCTTAGCCCAGTGTCAGCCTGCAATGCCCCCCCCTGTCATCCTCCCTCTTCTATGCAAGCATTAGTGCCCCCTTTCAATACACACACAAACGTATTTTGGGGGAGCCCCTGTAGTTAGAGGCTCATGTTAGGAAGAGCACATAAGGCAGAATTTTTTGGGGGAGCCCCTGTAGTTAGAGGCTCATGTTAGAAAGAGCACATAAGGGGGAAGTTTTTGGGGGTGCCCCTGTAGATTGAGGTTCATGTCAGGAAGAGCACATAAGCCGCCCGGTAGTTAGAGGGCTGTGCATATGATTTCTTGCTGATGATATGTTTATAGGCTGGGCACAGTCGGTATTAAGGTACAGTCTCCCACAAACATTCAGGAAATGATTCTTGCAGAAATGTCCAATCTTGTGTTTGTGGTTATTTAGAGCGTGCATTCAGCCCTGATGTGGAATCCAGGGAATCGAAGACTGTCAATAACTATGATGAAACAAACAGCAACTCACAGCACTCGAGTGGTAAGGCACCTCCAATGAGTTAATATAACATCATGCCAAGCTGTGTAGTGAAGGGGGCCCTACCCAGCATTCTACTGCTTAGCAGCTGAGAAATGGGGGGAGTGAGAAATGAATTGGGGGGCAGCATTAGTGGATACAATTAGGTGTGATGAGCAGGAGCTATGATGTGGGTCCCCTAATGTGCCAGTGTTTAGGAGCCGGCAATGTGTGCCCCTCCTTTGAGTCACGGCTGTGAATGAGTGTGTGTATATCTCTATCTATCTATCTATCTATCTATCTATCTATCTATCTATCTATCTATCTATCTATCTATATATATATATTTATCCATATATCTATGTCTCTATTATCTCTCTCTCTCTCTCTCTCTCTCTCTCTCTCTCTCTCTCTCTCTCTCTCTCTCTCTCTCTCTCTATCTATCTATCTATCTATCTATCTATCTATATATATATATATATTATATCTCTCTATATCTATCTCTATATATCTATATCTATCTATATCTCTATATATCTCTATCTTTATATATCTCTATTTCTATATATCTCTATCTCTATATATCTCTATATAGCTATATATCTCTATATATCTATATCTCTATATATATCTATATCTCTTTATATCTATATATATATATATATATATATATATATATATAGCGCTATATGTCTCTATAAATCTCTATATCTCTATATATCCATATCTCTATATATCCATATCTCTATATATCCATATCTCTATAAATCTCTATCTCTATATGTATCTATATCTCTATATATGTATATCTCTATATATCTTTATCTCTATATATATATATATATATATATATATATATATCTATATCTCTATAAATATATATACATATCTATATATCTATATCTCTATATATCTCTATCTCTCTCTCTATGTGTATCTATATCTCTATTTATCTTTGTCTCTATATATCTATCTCTATATATTTTTATCTCTATATATCTATATCTCTATATATCTATATCTTTATTTATCTTTAGCTCTATATATCTATATCTCAGCAGCTTCCAGCAGGACACACCCTGGCATGGCCGACATGGTGGCTGGAGGGAATGTGACCAGTTGGCAGAAAGGTATGTTTCCCTTCCAACACTCCCCCTATGCAAAGTACAATGTGGGTCTCCAACAGGTGTACCCCACTCATCTAAATTATTAGCATTGCTAGTGCCACCCACAGTTGATCTTATTGACCAGAGCTGACACTGAGCTGTGTACCATCCCCATACTCCATTCCCATACACCATCCCCCTACACCATCCCTGTGCATCATGCGAATACTCTGAGACATACACACCAGGAGGCAATATATATGTAGCAGTGATGCTTTTGGGAATGTGTGTACATGGCACATATAAATGTATTGCACATGTGTCACTAAACAGTGAAGGATTGAGAACTTTCTATTAACGTTTTTCTCTTTTCTCTAGAATCCTCCAACCCACTGATTGGCAGTCCTTTCCCATTAGTGCAAGGTAATGCTTCTTACTTCTGCCCTGCTTTCTAATGACAAGCTCAAATATTTGGTCATCTTTAACCCTTCACTTGCCAAACACAGAGACTGCTACAGCAGCCTGCCTGCATTTCTCACGGACTTGTCTCTGGAAATGGAAGCTTTGTGTCACAAGCACTGGGTATCTTCCTTGCTGTCACATGGATTCTGCATTGGTGTGTGTGTGTGTGTGTGTGTGTGTGTGTGTGTGTGTGTGTGTGTGTGTGTGTGTGTAGAACTACTCGGCTCTGTGCTCTAGTTGTGCCCCATATAGAAGGCCCATAGAGTGCAGCTGCCATGTAAAGAGTGAGTGAAGAGTAGAAGAGAGTGACCCGTGTGTCTCTGTGCAGCTGGAACTGTCTCTCCAATGTGCTTGTAGCAGTCTCTGGCAGACTCTTCATTATCCATGCAAGATTGTACTAATAGATTGTGTGACCACACCCTGTGCAACCTCCCTAAATATCTGCCCCAAGTCTGCCCTGCTTGTGTGGCTCCTTTAAGGACAAGCACGTGCTGCACAAGTGTAAATGGTTCCAAGTCATGTTGGGCCAGAGAGAGAGAAACGGCTAAAGGCAAGCCCTGCAAATATTTCCATTGTCCAAGCTATAGCAGCCGTTCAGTGCTGACACATATACATGCACTAACAATACCCACCAACAGAGAGAAATAGGCTGGCATCATGTTTGTGCCCATTGCCCCACTCTTAGAATAAGCTCAGTGCTCCTCATTGGTTCTGCTGACTGGGCCCCATTAGAACTGGGATTATAGCTACAGGCAACAGTCTAACAGCAGCTGCTTGCCAGTATATTAGCAATGAGTGTGCCCTGTGTGGTGCCCACTGCTGCCAGACTATGGTCACTGGTCTGTGTTGTGTGCTCCCCCCAGTGCTCCAACTGACTAATACTGTTTCATTTCACAGATAGCCGGAAACCCTATCTGTCCCCAACCAAGACGTCCCCCTGTATGAACAGTGGGCGGGGCTCAGCACCAAAACAGGAAATAGAGCCGAGGGGGGGAGAGCTTGAAATTGGTAAGTATTGTTATCGGCTTATTTCATTCCACCACAAGGGTTTCCCATGAGAAGTAATAGAGATCCACGTTTCTTAGCTTTCCCTTTAATTGCTTTCTACCATTCATTATACAATGGGAAGGGACTCCCTCCCCAGACAAGACTTGCAGTGGCATCCTGATTGGTTAATGGGGTACAGACTGTTGTTCTCTTGCCCCCCACTTCCCTTGTATGAGCGTGTCTGTCCTGAATTGTCTGTCTAATGAACAATAGGCAGGGGAACACCCAGAGTAATGAGGCAAGGTATAGAGGGGGCTCCTGCTGTTATAGAGGGGCCTCTTGAATATCACTGTTGTTGCTGCTGCTCTGTCTGTTTATTGCTCTAGACACTAACCTCTCTATTTCTGCTAAATCCTCTGAGGTAAGGGATGGAAGAAGAAAATAAAACGGAAAGAGGAAACCAACCATAAGCCGGTGAGGGAAGAGAAGGGAGCCAAAATAGAAGGTAGGCCGAGCACCATTCTCTGGTGTCAGCTCTAATGTCGCATTTTCTCCCACAAACTCTGACCCTAATTTTGCCCCATCTCCATGCCCCATGCTCATCCACAACCCTGCCGCTTGTTTAGAGGTTAGCCTGGAAAGCCTACCAGCCTGTTTCTACTGTGACTGCCGCACCCTCCCTCCCAAAATGTGTCTGTGTTAATTTACTGGTAGATCCTGAATATCATCTTTAGGAGTTTGCCTTGTGTGTCAGAATTAATCTGCATTAAAGGCACAGCACTGAGTGTTCAGCTATTAGAGGATTAATAGAGATCTTAATCTTCTGTTCCACATCTGCACCTTGTTTCACAAAAATATTTATCTTCTCACTATCACGGGCAGAATATTCAGTTGCAGTATGGGATCATCCCATCCAGCCCCCAATCCTCTGTATGAGCCCCCTTCTGTGTCCAGCCATGATACAATCATCTTTTTAAAGAGTCTACCAGATTTTTTTCAGTAGGTTTCTAGTTTCCGTGTTACAGTATCTTCCTAAAATGTATGTTTTAAAAATGTATTTGTTTTATTCATAATCAGTCCTTGCCTGGAACCTTTCAGGAGATAGCAGTGTGCCTGGGTGCACAGGGCCAGTCATTATTATTATTATTATAGGAAAGTGTATACAAACTGAATATGTCCCTCAGTCAGTATAACATCATTCCCTCTGTATATTTGTATGTATTATTTCTCTGAATTATTAACTTGTATTTATCCATCCCTATCTCCCCCCCACACACACACACTCTGTTATAGTTGCACTGGATACCTCGGCAATGAGAGAGGAATCGGGCTCTCAGATGGTCCAAACTTCATCCCGTGATACTGCTCCATCCACACTAGGTGAGTAGTGCTGCTGGCTGAAGTTTGGACCACGTGTAGTCCTGACATTATTGAGGGCTAGAAGTAGATCAGGACCAGGATTTTATTTATTTTATACATACCCTTTGTAGCAACCTTCCCCTAGCTGCTTCTTAAACGAATATTGGGGCAGTTGGATAGAGCTGGAGCCGATAGGCTGGCACCATTACAAAGGAACACAACCTTTAAGGCAAAGCTCCAACATAGAGAAGAGAATTGCGGCTACATATACATAAGTAGTGATTGTATCCCAGAGTGTCATCAAGACTGACTCAACAAATGTTTTTGTGTATGTTTTAGAACTGCTTCTGTCTTGTGTATTAAAAATAAGGTTAGTTTTGATAGGGAAAAGTGACAGATTGTTCTTTTCACAGAGCCCTACACGTGCGGCGCATGTGGGATCCAGTTTCAGTTCTACAACAACCTGCTGGAGCACATGCAGTCCCATGCTGGTGAGTCCCAGCTCAGTCGATTCAATACAAGGCATTTGTGTTCCTTTCTAATAAAGTGCATGACCCGTTCCTTTGGCAGTTTCTCTACTAATGTCTCTCTGTGTGTCACACTAACTTACACACTGACCACAACCCGCACCCATTCTTCTTCCCTTATCCAGCCGATAACGAAAATAATATTCCAACCAACCAGTCCCGCACGGCACCTCCCACAGAAGAGCACTGGAAAACGCAACCCCAAAGAAATAACACCAATAACAGTATGTCTCTTTTCTGTCTTTATTCTCATAGACGGATTGAGTTGTAGAGTAATAAGCGTGTACTTTTACCTGAAAACAATTCATAATATTGATCTGGCTGATCTTGTGTTTTCTCTATAGCAGCAGGGACAGCCCCTATAAACAACTCCTTGCCCGAGAAGGAACGGCAACATATTGCTGAACGGCTGCTAAGGGTCATGTGTGCCGACCTGGGAGCACTGAGCGTGGTCAATAGCAAAGACTTCCTGAAACTGGCACAGACCCTCGTCGACACTGGAGCTCGTTATGGGTCGTTTTCGGTAAACGAAATTCTGGGGAACATGAACACCCTTGCTCTCAAGCATTTACCTCGAATGTACAACCAGGTCAAAGTGAAGGTGACTTGTGCTCTGGGGAGCAATGCCTGCTTGGGGATTGGGGTTACGTGCCACTCCCAGAGTGTAGGTTCCGACTCCTGCTACATTCTCACAGCTTATCAGGTGGAGTGCAAGCAAATAAAACGGTATGTGTTGGGTATTAAGGATGTGGACAACAGGGACAGCGGGGAGTTTATTCACCAGTGGGTGCAGAATGTTCTCTCTGAGTTTGTCATGTCAGACATTCGGACGGTGTATGTGACAGACTGCAAAGTCAACTCCTCTGCTTTCTCCAAGGCTGGCACCTGCCTCCGTTGTTCTGCCTGCTCCTTGAACTCTGTGGTGCAAAGCGTGTTGAACAAACGCACGCTACAGGCACGCAGTATGCACGAGGTGATTGAACTTCTGACTGTCACAGAGGAACTGGCTGGCTCCTCGGGCATAGCAAAAGAGACATTTGGCTCCTTGGAGGAGAGCTGCCCACCCCCTTGCTGGAACTCCGTCACTGATTCCCTCCTTCTCGTTCATGAACGATATGAGCAAATCTGTGAATTCTACAGCCGGGCTAAAAAAATGAACATCATCCAAAATCTCAACAAGCATTTACTGAGCAACTTGGCGGCCATCTTGGCTCCCGTCAAGCAAGCTGTGATCAATCTTAGCAATGAACGCAAGCCCACCTTGCAGCTTGTGTTGCCCACCTATGTGAAGCTGGAGAAACTCTTCACCTCAAAAGCAAATGATGCGGGCATCATCAGCAAGCTGTGCCACCTCTTTCTGGAAGCTTTGAAGGAGAACTTTAAAGTGGAATCGGCACATAAAGTTGCTATGATCTTAGACCCTCAGCAAAAGCTGAGACCTGTCCCGCCTTACCAGCATGAAGAAATCATTGGCAAAGTCTGTGAATTGATCAACGAGGTCCGAGATGTCGTTGAGGAACAGGAGTTTGAGACTCCGCCTAAAAAACTCAGGCAAACCTCGGAAACCTCCAAAGGTCTAGAAGAGGATTGCTTGGGCAAAGGTGAAGTATATGACTATTTGCAGGAGCCCCTGTTCCAAGTGACCCCGGACCTCTTCCACTATTGGTCCTCCGTAACCCAAAAGCATTCCAAACTTGCCAAACTTGCCTTCTGGCTGCTGGCTGTTCCTGCCGTCGGAGCCAGGAGTGAGTGTGTAAATATGTGTGAACAAACCTTGTTAATCAAAAGGAGGAGACTTCTAAGCACAGAGGAGACTAATAAAGTCATGTTCCTCAAGTCCAATATGCTTTAAAGGAAATACATTTTGGGTATAACACCTACAAAAAAAACACTGTTCCAAATAAATGACAAAGGAGTACAAACTGAAAACACTGTGGACCTCAGAAAGAAAAGGTTTAGAGGAATTTAAAGTGCATTTTTCTTGTTTTTACTGAAAGGAAGTTAAAAAAAATGTAGATGAGAAGAATGGGTTTGTGGGTGAGTGATCCGAGCACAGCACCAAACAAGGGTCCCGGATGGAGCCATAGAGTTCCGGGTAACAGGCAGCTGACTTCTAAAGTCACGGGAAGACTCCTCCTCCTCTTCCTCCTCCTCACTGCTCCAGACAATAGATTGTGCACTTTCAAGGCATTGGGGAGTCTTATTTAGGTGTCTGCGAAGGTGGGAATGGAGGCGGAGCCTTCTGTATACCTGTAAGGGGAAAGGGACTGTTTTAAATAACGAGTTCTTTTCATTACAATCCATTCCCTGTTTCGCTTTGACTTTTTTTTAAAGGCATAAAAGAGAGTATATACTTAAAGGGAAACTTTTTGTAAGTTCTTTCAACTACTGTATTCTGGCTTGTTGTCACCCTACCTTTTGTACAGGTCCACTATGGAAATGGTACCATTAGGTTTCCCTAATTAGTGACCAGAATGGAATGTAAGCTTTCCGTTCAACAAGCAGGCACAAACTGCCTTCCCTGCTGCAACTGGTTTTGTCACTGTGTGCAGTTCAATGAACGTTGAAATTTATACAGGAAATTTTTTGAGAATGTTTTTTTCCCCCCCTGCATTGTGTGGGGAGAATATCTACACTTGGTAACTGTATTCACAGAAATACCGACTCCCTGTCAGCTTTCTAACTGTCATGTTGTAGCAGGAGAGTGCTGGGTGCAGGGGAACAAATGGATGTGCGGGATTCTGGTTCTTTGCTCAGTGAGGCAACCATCAAAAGGTCAAATCTGAAGATTTAGGGGTGTATTTAACAACATTGGAGACAACCATCAGCTATGATGTTGCCCATAATAACCAGTGAGCACTTAGATCTAATTAGTTGCTATGGGCAACATCGCCGGCAATGATAAATAGGGCACTTAATGTTCTGCAGTAATGGGGCATCTGTGGGTGAACCTTTGAAACCTCTTGTGCTAAAAATTTGCTGTGTTCCTGGCAATGTAGGAGATTGTCTGGAGACAGCTACTGTAGCATTTGCCCCCAATAGGTCCAACAGAATCTTTTCTTCCCCTTATTTAGTCATTAACATTGCCCTGGGCATTTCCTGGAAAAATGGCCAACGCTCTCCATTCCCTTGGTTTTTACTGCAGTGCTGAGTCTCCAAACCCAACCAAATGAGTCCACGTTGGATGTGAAGTTAAACACTATTGGCAATTAGAGGTCATTCCATGGCACAAAGCCAACAGCCCAATCTCCATCTCATTCAACTCTTTCCTAATCCAATTTTTCCTCCTTAATCTCTAATAAACCCAAATTCTGCATCTGGAAATGTGTTTACTTGTTTTGCTTTTTGGCACCCCCCTCCCAGGGCAGTGAGGAGGGGTCAGGAAGGCACGGCAGTGAATGAGCAATGATGGCATCCACATCAGCCAAGGTTTTGTGATAGAGGAAGTTTGGCCCTGACATTAAGTAGATTTATTCCTATAGATCCTGGCCACTAGCCTATTTCTGCTTGTTTTGCAGCCAAAGGTGGTTTAAGGTAATGTATCTTACACAGATTTGTGATACCAAATGGATGATAATGGTCATCATTTTCAAGAAACAAATATTTAAATTGTTTGCATTTCCATGTATTTCCATGTCGTTGGCGTTGAACCCTCCCTGTGTTGGAAAATGGAAATGCCCTTGACTGTAGGCGTTGGAGCTCAATCTGAGGCTGATCCGTGGAACAATAATCCTGTCACACCCACAGGCACACGGCCAGACCCATTTGAAGAATAAAAATGAAAGGTAAATTTGCCTCCAAATATCAGTGACAATATCAGAGTGCAAAGCTTTAATATGTAAACTAGACTTCCAAAGAAAACCCATTTTGGCTTTGGGTTGCCCTGACCATATACCACTGATTTGCTGGATGAGCCTGTATCCCCCCCAGAATTAGATCTCACTTAGCGACCTTGCCGACTTTCCCTTTGCCCTTGCGTTGCCCATACTGTGCCCCACTGAAGCCAAAATGATGGTGACCAAAACCGACATGTGTTTGTATTGAACACTGGGCTGCAGTACTCCAGGGAGCCCCCAATGTACCCCCAGTTTGTGATTCTTTCCGTGGTGCTTTCTGGAAAGAAAAAGCAGATTTGTATTTTATTTGCTGTAGAAATTGTAGTAACCTCATGTACAGTGGAAGGGTTCCTTCCCCTCAGGATGTTCTGGGGTGTCACATAAGATGTAGTTCAATGCAATATACTCCGGAGGGCACCCATGGGATTGCCTCTATCCACACACACAATATCTTTTTTTTTCTAGGCCAAATTTTTCTAAAGGTTTTACGTAAATATTTTTATGACTTTTTTTTCTTCCTGGTTTCCTAACGTGTTAATTTATACAGTTTTTCTTTGTAGCAACACAGTATTTTTCTACAAGATTGCTAATGCCCACCTGATGTCTTGGCTGTGCCACAAGCTGGGCACAAACACTGTACCACAGCCCTGCCATCATTCTGCTCCGCTCATTTTTACTTAGGGCTAAATCTAATATGGGAAGGAATGTTCGAATGGTGCTGGGACAGAACTTTTCACAGGTCTTTCTTTTTTAAATTTAAATACCCAGCATCCTCTGTAACACTGACTCAAACCCATTGGGTAATGAAACGTTAGTGAGAATGTTGTGATACCTTTAGGAAATATAATTCACAGTCAAATATTTTCCAAATATTAAAGGGGAACTATCATGAAAATACATTATAAGCTTCAGCATACTGAAATAAGAAACTTTCTAAATACTATCAATCAAATATTCTGCATTGTTTCCATAATCAAGTTTATCTTCACTATTCCTCTCTCAGCATCTGTTTCTCTTCATTCTCTCTTCATGCAGCAGTTGGGTGTCAGATGAATGATCCAATATATCTTATAGGGGTTTTTTTTCTAATTCATCTTCCCTAGAAGATAAATTAGAGCTCACTTAAATAACTGATTCCAGTACAAACAAAATCTAACAAAATAACTGCCTTTTGCACAAATCCTGCATGTAGAGAGACATGATGTCTGGTGATTTTAATAGAGTGACCTCTAATACATCTGCTAGGAAAGGAGCCCCCCCTATAAGATATATTGGATGTAACTGTCAGTGAATATCTGACACCCAACTGCTGCATGAAGAGAGAATGAAGAGAAACAGATGCTGAGAGAGGAATAGTGAAGATAAACTTGATTATTTCAGAAACAATACAGAATATTTAATTGATTGTATTTAGAAAGGTTCTTATTTCAGTATGTGGAAGCGTATATTGAATTTTCATTTTCGCTATAGTTCCTCTTTAAAAAAAAAGTTTCTGGAATTATAAAATTTGAAGAAATTATTCAAATTTACAATCAGTTATCTCTAGTTGGTGTCAGATTGCAGTTTCTATATTTTTTGAGCTAAAGGTTCTCTTTTTGTGTTTTTTTCCAAAGAATTTTAGCAGTGTCCTGTTAACAGGGAGCAAATGTTAAACGACAATTTGGCGCTGGTTCAGGAGGGCGTGGCTAAAGCTACTCCCATCACCTTTAAGTTGTTCCCAGTGTTGGTCCATTAATTTGTTGTTATTTTTTTTATCTGTTTGAGAATTCTATGGAAATTTCTATATGTATCTGGGCAAGTGTGGCTGTTGTACTTGTGTGTTGCCATCACAATGAGACTGTTCCTTGTACAGGTTCCACTCCCACACAGATCTGCGTGACAGTTTGCTATGTAGAACGAATGGGAAATAGAGAAGAGTTACTATTATTCAGACTTGTTAACACAACAATATTATTATTATTTTCTGATATTTGATGCCAAGACAGAAGACATGTTTGTAACTGTTAGACCGATCAGTTGCTTGATGATTTTCTTTGTTGGTGTTGTATTTATGGTTTTTCAATAAAAGAAATTTAGAAAGAGGACAGATTGACTTCATTTGCATTTGGCAAAGGATTAAAGCTCAGTTGGGAGGTGTTGCAACTTGTAGAGAACCTACAGACTTCATTAGATTGTGCCTCAGCTCCCCCTCGGTTATTTATTGACAGCAGAATGGCACCTTCCAGATGTTCTCTCTGTGAGCACCGATCCACGTGCCAAGTGAAGTGGAAGTCTCATAGTTTTGCACATAGCTGAATTCTCTTTATCCTCCTCTCAAAACCACTGCTCCAGGTGCTTTTCAGTCCAAAAATGTAGGCATTTGGGCTGCAAGTCACCTGTAGTGGAGGATTGACATGTAGGTGGTGTTCTGTGATGCTGTTGTACCTGTTAGAATTAAATGTCGTGTTCCCCTTTTGCATCTATGGATTTCACTAGTGACATTAGGTGCCTGGTCTATCCTTTAAGGTGGCCATAGACGCACAGATAATCTCGTACAATATTAGGTGCGTGTATGGTGGGAAAAGAGCCGACAGATATCGGCAGAAGACTTAAATATCGGTCGGCTCATCGATCAAGCTGGACAGAAAATTTTGAGTCGGTGCCTTTGAAGACACCTGAACATCGGCCATTGTTAGGGTGAATCGTCCGGTACAGATAGATTTGTATTGTTTCTATCAGTAAATCTACCTGTATATCTGACCATTCAGCTCTACATGTGTGTGTGAAACGATCAATCTTTTGGAAAAGATCATAATTGTTACATCTATGGCCACCTTTACCCACTCAAGAGAAGTTGCAGCAGATTCTACAATGTTTCGCCAAGAGGCTACAGCCAAATAATGATTCATCTCTTCTCAAATGTACAAATGATCAAGTTTTGTTATGGAGACAAAGGATACATTTCATTGGAATAGCATAAGGAGAAATACAAGGCACTATGTACAAAACTCTTATAAAAAGCACTGAGTGAGGCTGGAAGACGCCACTTGTTTGACAGCAGGGGGAGGAGTCATGACATATGACCACTCCCCATTATTGGCAAGGTCGTTACTTCAGAAAAAAAACCTCATCTTTACTTATAAAAATAAATAATTTCCTTTATCATGTTACATAGTTATTAAACATTACTACACGTTCAAAGTGAAATATTTGCCCCCCCCTTTTAAGGGAAGAGAATAAAAAAAAAAAAAAAGAATAGTCTTATGTATTAAGTGAGCAAAGTCTTATCCATGTGCCCCCTGGGATGACGGGTTAGCTGCAAGGCTAGGAGCATGGGGAGAATCTAGAGGATCTCTGGCATCAGTTCACTAGCCCTTTATCTTGGCACAGCCATCAAGCATGGCATTGTGTATGTACAGCCGCTACCAGTCCAGTTGTTCCTGCTGAAAAGTCATTTGTGGGCTGTTGTCACTGTAGAACTGGGAGAACCAGCGCCGGTGTTTCTGAATAGCCGCATCCTCTTTGACCAGCATGGGCTTGGAAATGTACTTCTTGTTGTTCCAGATCATCACGTCCCGCTCAAACTGCACAACACAAAGTACACAGCCTCCATGTTAAACAGACAATATGGCAGCACTTGCCCACAGGTAAACTACTGCTCATGGGCCTTTATAGGGGATGTTCATCTTCCAACACTTCAGTTCCCCAGAAATAAAGACTTTTTTCAATTACTTTCTATTTGTGACTGTTTCTAATATGAAGTGTAAATCCAATTTTCACCTTTCTAAAGCAGCTCTGGAAAGTAGGGGTCGCCGACCCTATACGATGTTCTAAAATTGATACATTTAGTTGATCCACGTATTTGTCCCTGCTGAGCAGAATCCCTTTAAAGTTCCATTAAAGGCAGCTATTAGAATTGATACACTTATATTCCCCCATAGATCCTACTGAGAAATGGATCAGCCAATTGGAACTGAATTTGCACCTAAATTACTGAGCTGCCAGACTCGATCACCAGGGACATTCAAATTTAAACTTACATTTTGGGAAAACTGTAAAAAATAAAGGATGGAAAGTGATTGAAAAAAGTCTTTATTTGTGGAGAAGTGTCTGAAAGCAAATCAAGTTAAAGTGTTTGGAAGGGGAACAAGTCCTTTAAAGAAACAGTGCAATGATCTCACCTGAATGCATTCTGCCTTCAAAATGAACTTTGGGATGAGGGCCGGTATGTTCTTCTGGTAGTAGATACTGTGAGAGACCTTTTGAAGCAAAGGCTCCACGGGAGTTACGCAGTGCAGGATAACTCCCTGCCCCAGGAAGGAATGCTTGAAGTGGAGAAAGACTATTCCGGGTCCCACCTGTAAGAGAGAGAAGTCAGTGGGGCCCACTTAGAACTGGCAGTTGCCGTGTAACCAATTACAGCCCCTCTCTCGCTCAATATCATGTGACTGGATAAACCACAAGCTAAACAGACAAGCCTGGATGCAGATCACTTATCCACTTGAAATAAAAAACCATTGATTTTTTTCCCTAGAAATATGTTGCTGTGGAAACACAATTGCTCAAATTGCTAAATAACTGAAACGGATACATGTTCAGGATCAACTTGCATCATTTCTCATACAAGCGAATAGCAAGGCACTGCTGCACTCTATACACCAGCCTGGCATCAGCGGATACTACAGACCATACACATACCCATGAGGAGAGGCCGTATAAGTGACACTCACCTGTCTCGCTACAACATTCACATCGAGAAGTGACAAGTGTTTCCCAAACAGAAGCATGGAATGTGCAAGGAGCATCTGGGAACAGTGTTTGTTGGGCGAAGGCTCCGGGATCCATTGGACCTATGGGCCAGACAAGCAGCCACGGGTAAGTCACTTGCTTAAAAGGATCAGGAGGAAAAGAAATGTGGCCAAACGTACCTTCCACGAATGTTTCACAAAGTCCCATATCCTAGATTTAGTGTAGCGCAGATCCACTCCACTCAGAATGCCGGGAGAGTGCAGGAAATCCAGGTGGGCAATGTCGGCTGCATTCTCCGGAATTTCCTGCAGGAATATAGTCGTACATATGACACGCGTGTATATACTGCCAGCCTGCTGCACAATCACACCCACACTATGGCCAAATATTCCTGCTGATGCCACACTTAGAAATGGAGTGAGAGGCCGAAGATCTAAAGGAACGAGAACCTGCCATTGTCTGCACAGGGTTTGTTTGTTTCCATGTGACACAGTGAATAATAAGCAATAGTAACAGAGGAGAAAGGGACAATTGTTCACCCTGTAACATTCCCACAGTTACAGTCACTACTGCTGTGTCACTGGCTCACTATCACCGTTGCTATCAATTCTTTTATTAGAAGTACCCCTTCCCCAACCCTGCAAATGCCACTTTGGGGCCACCTTTTGCCCCTCTGCTGGGAATGGCAGGTATTTAGCAGCACTTATTGTAGTCTGACATTTTTACAATTCCTCGTGCCTCTGTGCAATGCAGCAGAACAAGGTGAGGCAATGAAAGAATGTGCCCTAGTGCTCCTCTCACTCAGTGAACAGGGCAGATTTTGGGTTAGTGATTGGGCCCTACCTCTATATGGGCATTGACATAGTGCTCCGTGCGCCCGTGGTACACCCACTCCTTCTTGGTGATCTCCTCCTGCTCCGGGACACTCCATGTGGGTTCAATGGCATCACAGTGGTACCACACAAACACCATTCCATTCAGCTCACACGAGGGTCTGGTTTTAATCTTGGCAAAATCCGGCACTGCAACACAGACACCCTGTAAACAAATCGCCCACAGCTCCCGGCACCAATCACCCATTTTTGGAACAGTAAATAGCACATGGGCATGGGATGTGTGGGTTTAACCCCTTCAGACAGTGGGCAAGTTAGTGTTAGGGGCACGGGCAGAATCCATTGAGACACCATTAGGTCCCTTTGCCCTGACACTTTTGGCATCACTTTGCAGGTCACTAGGTGCCAGTTTGTTACTTTACAGCATTGGCACCAGGATGTTTCTCCTGACCCGGCCCAATCCATAAGGGCAAGGCCAGACATGGCGTTTTTACGTTTCGTTTTTAAAATAGAACAGCCAGGCAAATACGCATAAACTGCACCACCACTAAAACTAATGGAAAACGCACTATGGCAATTCAGAGGGGCTTGCAAGCTGAAATCCGCCACAGGACACCAGTATTGGTGTTTTTTTCGTCAAGAAACTACCAAATCAATAGACTCTATGGGATTTGCACGTTTGAAGCCACACTTTGTGTAAATACGCAGCTTATTTTAAATATGGCGCCCCAAATTCTCAATGAGAACAATGAAAACAATGAGAAGTGCATGTTGGGAAAAGAATCCTACGTGCTGAAAAACGCATGTGGACGGTCGCATGTGGTTTCAGTGGCGTATTTACGACTGGCTGTACTTTTTTAAAGACGCCATGTCTGGCCTTGCCCTAAGGACCAGACATGACCAATGCTGAATATATCACTTGCCTTTTTCTGCATAAGGAATTCTTGTGCATTTGCCATCTTCTCCTCGGAACTGCCAGCCATGGAAAGGGCACTCAATGCAGTCTCCCACCACTTTGCCGCCCACAGCCAGATTGGCACCAAGGTGAGGGCAGTATGCTTCTAGCACATACACTTTGCCCTCCAACGTCCGATACACTACCAGCTGCTCCCCTGCAAGGCAAGTACAGTTGTGTTAATACATGTGCAAATCAAGTGTCAGCTCACCTGGGAATGGGGGCACTCCCTGGCTCTTTTGGCTAATGAGCCACTTTTGTGCTTCTCTTTAGGGACAGTGCAGATGATGTACAAGGAGGCACTAGCCAACAATGGCCACTCACACTTACTGCTTCTACAGGAATTCCACTGAGGGCAGTGCCAAGCTCACAGCAATCATTGTGCATTGCACTAGCAGGGCAGCAAGGTGAGTGGGAGGGCACAATTCACCTGACAACCCATCCATGCAGCCACCATGCACTATTTCCTACCTAGTGCCACTCAGTTTATATAGTTCAGCAAGCACCTGCACTGGGATTGTATCATTATTCCATCTAAGCTCACTGTCCCAGAGTGGGGGGGAGGCAGAAGAGCAGATATTTGGGGGGGCAGGAGAATGTGCAGTGAGACGAGGCACGGGCAGATTTGGGAAGAGATTAGGGAACAAGTTTGGCCAGTGTATTTCTCAGTTACAGATCAGCCCATAATCAGGTATAATCAGCTTGAAGTGCAGCAGATGAGCTCCCACTTACATTTCCACCATGGAGTGACACCCACTCGGACCTCCGATTCCCATAGCAACTGTAACTATGCACCCCAGGCACAAGCACAGGCCACTGCACTCACCAATGTTGTGATCACACACACACCCCCCCCCCCGGCCAGCAATACACAAAGGCTGCTTTTTATACCTGCCCCAAGGAGTTGGCCACATTTGCACCTGGATCCCTAGAGTAAGTTGCCTGGAGGTGCAAGGACACGGCCCCTACTAATTGCCTCGTGAGGTTACAGCCAGAAGTGCAGATGTGAGGACTACGTGCTGCTGCCACTCCAGTCTATCAGCCACATTCTCCCACCTCCTGCCAATATCAATACTAGGGGCACAGAACTCTTCTCTGGGGTCAGCACGTTCACTATGGGGGACACAGGGACTACAGCTTTGTGTGGATGGGGGATCAGAAGAACAGGGGGTACAGCTCAGTGTCTGTGGGGGGATAATAAGAACAGGGGGTACAGCTCAGTGTCAGTGGGGGGATCAGAAGAACAAGGGGTACAGCTCAGTGTCTGTGGGGGGGATCAGAGGAACAGGGGGTACAGCTTAGTGTCTGTGGGGGGATAAGAGGAATAGGGGTACAGCTGTATGTGTTGCTAGGACTGAGAGGGATGAGCCCCAGTAGGACAGTGGGAGGCACAAGCCTATGGAACAGTAGGACACATGGTGACAGTGTAGGAAAGTACAAATTGACAGATAGAGGAGTATAAAGTGGGAGATTTGGGGTACAGGGAGATTATGGGCTAAAGCCAGAAATAAGGATCCCCAGGACTGACCATAAAAGCACTGGGGGTGCAGATGCTCCAGACAGAAATTGTCCAGCAAATACGAGTCATGTGGAAGTTGCAGAGGGGACTGTGCAGTGATGAGACAGGAGTAGTAGAGACAGGTAGTGCAGTGATGAGACAGGAGTAGTAGAGACAGGTAGTGCAGTGATGAGACAGGAGTAGTAGAGACAGGTAGTGCAGTGATGAGACAGGAGTAGTAGAGACAGGTAGTGCAGTGATGAGACAGGAGTAGTAGAGACAGGTAGTGCAGTGATGAGAGAGGAGTAGTAGAGACAGGTAGTGCAGTGATGAGACAGGAGTAGTAGAGACAGGTAGTGCAGTGATGAGAGAGGAGTAGTGGAGACAGGTAGTGCAGTGATGAGACAGGAGTAGTGGAGACAGGTAGTGCAGTGATGAGAGAGGAGTAGTGGAGACAGGTAGTGCAGTGATGAGAGAGGAGTAGTAGAGACAGGTAGTGCAGTGATGAGAGAGGAGTAGTAGAGACAGGTAGTGCAGTGATGAGACAGGAGTAGTAGAGACAGGTAGTGCAGTGATGAGACAGGAGTAGTAGAGACAGGTAGTGCAGTGATGAGACAGGAGTAGTAGAGACAGGTAGTGCAGTGATGAGACAGGAGTAGTAGAGACAGGTAGTGCAGTGATGAACAGGAGTGAGAGACAGGTAGTGCAGTGATGAGAAGGAGTAGTAGAGACAGGTAGTGCAGTGATGAGAGAGGAGTAGTAGAGACAGGTAGTGCAGTGATGAGACAGGAGTAGTAGAGACAGGTAGTGCAGTGATGAGAGAGGAGTAGTAGAGACAGGTAGTGCAGTGATGAGAGAGGAGTAGTAGAGACAGGTAGTGCAGTGATGAGGAGGAGGGACTTACCCAGCAGGCTACAGTCCAGTAAAGTGCCAGGGGGCAGCAGGTGAGAGTCGAGGGCCCGGTACCAGCCATTGGGGTATATGGGCGGCAGCTCCCCCTTCCTCCGCCTCCTTCTCACCACATTAGCGGTCTGTGCGCGACTCCGACCCCTCTCCGGGATGTATCCCACCTCCTCCGGACTCCTGAGCAGCTCAAGGGGTCGGGACAGTCTCCTCCAGCCCCACAGCAGCAATAGCGGCAGCAGCAGCAGGGCAATGAGACAGGGGGAGAGGGCCGGGGGGTCGCGGGATGACAAGGAGAAGAGGAAGGGCAGGAGGCCGGAGCCCAGTACAACGCTCCCGACCCAGCAGCACAGTAACAGCGCCCCGAGCGGACACAGCACCGACAGCGTCAGCAGCGAGAGCCCCACAGACTCCATCCTCCTCTCACACACCTGTCATATTCCCTCCTGCCACTCACTCGCACTGTCACTTCTCTCACTCGCCCGCCCCTTATATACACTCTTCCTAGCAACTCCTCACCTGCAGCGTCTGTATCCAGGGGCGGGGCCACACCCTCACGTACAGCGTGCTCTCCTGTTACCCTAGCAACGCCGCGCTCATTGGAAATGGAACCCTGCTCAGCCGGTCCGGCAGCCTCAGGTGTGTGGGTGGGCGTGTGTCCCCTCTAACCTATTTCCCTACACTGCTGCCCGTGTAATGTCACTCACAGGACTTGCACTCGCTTTCCTCTCACCTACTGACCTGCGGCTCATACTACTACTTTGTACTACTACTACTACTACTACTACTACTACTCTCTCACTGGGACCCTCTAACCCACCCACATCCCTGTCTGTCTGTCCTGTAACTCAGTCTCCTCCTCACATATCTCCCCCCCCCAGTTGTAACTGTCCCCTCACAATTCCTTCCCCCAGTTGTAACTGTCCCCTCACAATTCCCTCCCCCAGCTATAACTGTCCCCTCACAATTCCCTCCCCCAGCTGTAACTGTCCGCTCACAATTCCCTCCCCCAGCTATAACTGTCCCCTCACAATTCCCTCCCCCAGCTGTAACTGTCCCCTCACAATTCCTTCCCCCAGTTGTAACTGTCCCCTCACAATTCCTTCCCCCAGTTGTAACTGTCCCCTCACAATTCCTTCTCCAGCGGTAACTGTCCCCTCACAATTCCTTCCCCCAGCTGTAACTGTCCCCTCACAATTCCTTTTCCAGCGGTAAATGTCCCCTCACAATTCCTTCCCCAGCTGTAACTGTCCCCTCACAATTCCCTCCCCCAGCTGTAACTGTCCCCTCACAATTCCTTCCCCCAGCTGTAACTGTCCCCTCACAATTCCCTCCCCCAGCTGTAACTGTCCCCTCACAATTACCTCCCCCAGTTGTAACTGTCCCCTCACAATTCCCTCCCCCAACTGTAACTGTCCCCTCACAATTCCTTCCCCCAGTTGTAACTGTCCCCTCACAATTCCTTCTCCAGCGGTAACTGTCCCCTTGTAACTGTCCCCTCACAATTCCTTCCCCCAGTTGTAACTGTCCCCTCACAATTCCTTCCCCAGCTGTAACTGTCCCCTCACAATTCCTTCCCCCAGTTGTAACTGTCCCCTCACAATTCCCTCCCCCAGCTGTAACTGTCCCCTCACAATTCCCTCCCCCAGTTGTAACTGTCCCCTCACAATTCCCTCCCCCAACTGTAACTGTCCCCTCACAATTCCTTCCCCCAGTTGTAACTGTCCCCTCACAATTCCTTCTCCAGCGGTAACTGTCCCCTTGTAACTGTCCCCTCACAATTCCTTCCCCCAGTTGTAACTGTCCCCTCACAATTCCTTCCCCCAGCTGTAACTGTCCCCTCATAATTACTTCTCCAGCTGTAACTGTCCCGTCACAATTCCCTCCCCCAGCTGTAACTATCCCCTCACAATTCCTTCCCCCAGCTGTAACTGTCCCCTCACAATTCCCTCCCCCAGCTGTAACTGTCCCCTCACAATTCCTTCCCCCAGTTGTAACTGTCCCCTCACAATTCCTTCCCCCAGTTGTAACTGTCCCCTTACAATTCCTTCCCCCAGTTGTAACTGTCCCCTCACAATTCCTTCCCCCAGTTGTAACTGTCCCCTCACAATTCCTTCCCCCAGCTGTAACTGTCCCCTCACAATTCCTTCCCCCAGCTGTAACTGTCCCCTCACAATTCCCTCCCCCAGCTGTAACTGTCCCCTCACAATTCGTTCCCCCAGTTGTAACTGTCCACTCACAATTCCTTCCCCCAGCTGTAACTGTCCCCTCACAATTCCTTCTCCAGCTGTAACTGTCCCCTCACAATTCCTTCCCCCGGTTGTAACTGTCCCCTCACAATTCCTTCCCCCAGTTATAACTGTCCCCTCACAATTCCTTCTCCAGCTGTAACTGTCCCCTCACAATTACCTCCCCCAGTTGTAACTGTCCCCTCACAATTCCTTCCCCCAGCTGTAACTGTCCCCTCACAATTCCTTCCCCCAGTTGTAACTGTCCCCTCACAATTCCTTCTCCAGCTGTAACTGTCCCCTCACAATTACCTCCCCCAGTTGTAACTGTCCCCTCACAATTCCTTCCCCCAGCTGTAACTGTCCCCTCACAATTCCCTCCCCCAGCTGTAACTGTCCCCTCACAATTCCTTCCCCCAGTTGTAACTGTCCCCTCACAATTCCTTCTCCAGCTGTAACTGTCCCCTCACAATTCCTTCCCCCAGCTGTAACTGTCCCCTCACAATTCCCTCCCCCAGCTGTAACTGTCCCCTCACAATTCGTTCCCGCAGTTGTAACTGTCCACTCACAATTCCTTCCCCCAGCTGTAACTGTCCCCTCACAATTCCTTCTCCAGCTGTAACTGTCCCCTCACAATTCCTTCCCCCAGTTGTAACTGTCCCCTCACAATTCCTTCCCCCAGTTATAACTGTCCCCTCACAATTCCTTCTCCAGCTGTAACTGTCCCCTCACAATTACCTCCCCCAGTTGTAACTGTCCCCTCACAATTCCTTCCCCCAGCTGTAACTGTCCCCTCACAATTCCTTCCCCCAGTTGTAACTGTCCCCTCACAATTCCTTCCCCCAGTTGTAACTGTCCCCTCACAATTCCTTCCCCCAGTTGTAACTGTCCCCTCACTATTCCTTCCCCCAGTTGTAACTGTCCCCTCACAATTCCTTCCCCCAGTTATAACTGTCCCCTCACAATTCCTTCTCCAGCTGTAACTGTCCCCTCACAATTACCTCCCCCAGTTGTAACTGTCCCCTCACAATTCCTTCCCCCAGCTGTAACTGTCCCCTCACAATTCCTTCCCCCAGTTGTAACTGTCCCCTCACAATTCCTTCTCCAGCTGTAACTGTCCCCTCACAATTACCTCCCCCAGTTGTAACTGTCCCCTCACAATTCCTTCCCCCAGTTGTAACTGTCCCCTCACAATTCCTTCCCCCAGTTGTAACTGTCCCCTCACTATTCCTTCCCCCAGTTGTAACTGTCCCCTTACAATTCCTTCTCCAGCTGTAACTGTCCCCTCACAATTCCTTCCCCCAGCTGTAACTGTCCCCTTACAATTCCTTCTCCAGCTGTAACTGTCCCCTCACTATTCCTTCCCCCAGTTGTAACTGTCCCCTTACAATTCCTTCTCCAGCTGTAACTGTCCCCTCACAATTCCTTCCCCCAGCTGTAACTGTCCCCTTACAATTCCTTCTCCAGCTGTAACTGTCCCCTCACAATTCCTTCCCCCAGTTGTAACTGTCCCCTTACAATTCTTTCCCCCAGCTGTAACTGTCCCCTCACAATTCCTTCCACCAGTTGTAACTGACCCCTCACAATTCGCACACCCCAGTACATACACTGCTGCCTGACTGGGCCACTGTGGATTGAGGCCTGGCATCACTTGAAGCTACTGGTCCTTTGTGTCCTGTTTTATTCACCAGCTGTAATAAAAACTGGGTAAATAGACAGGCTGTGCAAAATAAAAAAATGTTTCTAATGTAGTTAGTTAGCCAAAAATGTAATGTATAAAGGCTGGAGTGAGTGGATGTATAACATGTCAGTCAGAACACTACTTCCTGCTTTTCAGCTCTCTTGGTTTACACTGATTGGTTACCCTGGTTACCAGGCAGTAACCAATCAGAGACTTGAGGGGGGGCCACATGGGTCATATCTGTTGCTTTTGAATCTGAGCTGAATGCTGAGGATCAATTACAAACTCACTGAACAGAAATGTACCATGTGGCCCCCCTTCAAGTCGCTGACTAACTCAGAGTTATAGAGCTGAAAAGCAGGAAGTTGTGTTCTGGCTGTTTTATTAGACATCTGTTCACTCCAGCCTTTATATATTACATTATTAGCTAACTAACTATATTAGATACATTTTTTATTTTGCACAGCCTATCTATTTACCCAGTTTTTATTTTCACACTGAACTGTTCCTTTAAGTGTACCTCTTTATGATGTGTTTGTGTTTATTTTGTAAAGGATACTTCCTGTTCATCCCTTTATATTGTGCACTTTGATACGCTGACATGTTTATTTAACATGCACGCACCCATGCAGAATTTGGCAACCGCATATACTTCCTGGCAGGTGAATATACCCTTCAATATAAGTCCCACCCCACTTGTATAGGGGAATGCCACTTCTAGGTGACAGTTGACTTGTCTGGCAGCATCTGCAGAGCATATTGTATAGGTATAGTACTACTGGCTAGATCCCATGTGCTGTGCTTTTATAACCCTTGTCAAAGTTTTCCTAGCCCAGGTGTCAGACTAACAGGCCTACAGTTACCTGGCCGAGCATGGGATCATTCTTAAATAAACAGCACCCCATTAGCAATTCTCCTGACATTGTGCCACACATCTAAGAATCACTGCAGATCAATGTTGTTTGGCAAGCACAACTAAGCTCCTTTAATGCCCTGGGTAAATTCCATAAGGTCACAAAGCTTCCTTTGAAATAAGTGAGTTTGTTTTTGAGTCCGCAGTCTCTATTATTTGTAAATGTGATTCAGATGGAATGAAAATCTGTTTGTCCCTTTCTGCACTGCTGGGCCTGCCTCTGAAATAATGTAGCAGAACCCAGCTTTTCTCCAGCCTAGACTCAATTGTAAGCCACTCCTTCCTCCTACATTGCCATCTGGGCAATGTCCAAGAAGCCAAATACATTTCCACCTGGTTCTTTATTTATTAGAAAGCCCAGTAGGAAGCACAGCTATTGTTAAGCCCCCTAGGGTTGGTGATCCTGGGCTGGGCACCCATACTGGCCATTTCCAGGGAGACAGCAGGTAAGTTGGATACTCCGTGTATCTTTCATGAACACAGTGGTTCTGTATAAAGCCAATCGCCTGGACTGTGGTTTAGAGAGAGGTCTGTATGATGAACATGCCTATAGATAGGTAGTGTCATGGATCCTCAGACACCCCTGGATTTGTACCAGTGCATCTATTGTTTCACTTGGGATTTCTACCCAATTCTGCACTCACAACTCTAACCAACAATATTTCTCTCATTCCTTAAGCAGTTCCCTGAGATGTTGCCTTGGGATACATTCTTTCCAATGGACCTCGCTTGCCCAGAACCTGTGTAGCAGATATGTCCTCCTGTCCCTTTAATGAGAGTGAGGGCTCACCCTGAGGGAGATACAATAAACTCTGTTATGAATATTTACTGTTAAACTGTAACTAGCACCCATACTCTTGCCAGCACTTAGAAAACCCTAGCATGGGCATACACACCCACATCACTGTGCTTTGTTCATGGGTATTGGGGTCCTTCATTTATGGCCCTAGCACCCTGTTCAGAACAAACGCTCATAAACCTGAGCTTGTTAGTCACCCTCCATTGTAATGTATTACTGTATATTTATTGTGTTAGTGTAGGGTGCAAGTTGCTGAATACTGTCCCGTGATTATGTGATGGGCAGGTGCGTCCTGGGTTGCACCTCCCTTTGCTCTACAGGGCACCCATTTATATGCACAGCCTTGGAGGGACTCTTTTCTCCCAGCAGTAGAGGGTTAAATCATAGCCCCTTTATCATTGAATGTATTACCATATAACACGTCTCCTGACTGCTGCTTAAGCATCTCCATCATGTTCCTTAGCAACTGGTTACCATGACAACAGCAGAAGGACCACATTAAAATTCCAGGGAGGTATCACAATCATCAGAAACAGGGAATTGCTCCAAATGAGCTAAAACTATTTGTCATATTGGTGACCCGTTAATTTGAGATTTGATCATGTATGTTCTAGCAATGTCATGCAGTGGCCCTTTTCTATGTGCATTTACTGCATTGCATCATGGGGTGGCATTTACTTTTTGTCGTTGGGGAGAATAACGGGCAGGAGGTGCATGTTAGCAGAGTGCATGATGGGAAGAGTAGTTTGTACAAGGGTGTGTGAGTGCTGAATTAGGGAGAGTCATTTACACAGGATGCATGTTACCCCAGTGCATGATGGGATGAATCATTTGCTCGTCAGATATGATTGCACTATGGTGTTACAGTTTATATACATGTCAAGCGGAAATGTGGTTATAATTAAATGTATCTTTGTTTGTGAAGATTCTCATTCATCTTGGTCATGGTATATCTGTAGAAATAAGTCAAATCGACTGGACTTGCTGTGCTTTTTTGTTTCCTTGAAGACGTTTCACCAGTCATCTAAGTGGCTTTCTGAATTCAGCATAACTTGTAAATAGGATGTTTCTTTGGCAATATATCCTCTGGAATGTTTCTCCAATCAGCAGAATCTGTTTATCATAATCCGCAAGGATGTCATTAATTTAGGTGTTGATTGTATTAGCAAAATTGGAGCTTTGAGGTGTTATTAAACCTTCCAGGGAGAGGTGCCAAACAGCATTGTATGTGAAATGTATCTTTCCCTGACTGCTCTTGGGAATAGTCACAAAGACTAGAGTCCTGCAGCGGGTCAGGTACCCGCAAAAACCTGCGGTACCCTGTGGGTTGCGGGTAGACATCCCGGGTTGCGGGTAGACAATCCCCGCTGCAGGACTCTAGTCTTTGTGACTATTCCCAAGAGCAGTCAGGGAAAGATACATTTCACATGCAATGCTGTTTGGCACCTCTCAACTTTTTTCTGATCACGCCTACTTCTGATGATGTCACTTCCGGTTTACAATGACAACACTTCCTGATTCTTGATGGTCAGCGAGTCGCGAGTCCAGGTTGCGGATAAGGTACTTGTGGGTTGGGTAGCCGGTCCAAGCGGGTAAGAATGCCGGCCCGGATTGCGGGTATGGGTCGGGTACTGGTTCCAAAAAATGGACCCGCGCAGGACTCTATCACAGACCCCAGAACCACTCTCTGTCTCCCCCATAACAAACATTTATACCCTCACCTCATATTATGCACCTTCTGTCTCTGACTGGATGTGTGGGGAGTAGTGCAAGTGTCATTTGTCACTGGGAAAAGCTGTTGTTTACGGGTGCCATTGTGTACGGGTGCCATTGTGTACGGGTGCCATTGTATACAGGAGACATAGATAAGTGAGGCAGTGCTAGTTTGGCTCTTTCATTGTGTGCCCTCACTCTGTTGTACAAGAGCAGCCCAGTGGGAGCCTTTGGAAGTGGCTACAGTCATTGCACAGCAGCCGTCTATTGAGCAGGGCAAGACTGGGGCGCAGGCAGATATCCACACAAATAAGCCTCACGTCTGCAGCTGTAAACTTGCAATAGCAGCCTGAGCCATTCACAATTCGATAGCGGGGGGTTGTACTGCTCCCCACTCTCTCCCTCTGCAATGGAACGATTCTCTGTAATGACACTAAATCATCAATCTGTTTCACAGATATGTACCTACCCGACATTAGCCACTTACAGCAGTAGATACAGGCTTACACTATGAAACCTGTGTATTAACCATTACATACCCAGATATAGAACAAGGCCACATCCCTGCACCCATATTCTAGTCTCCCCATTCTAACCCGTAACAGTGATAATAATGTCATTTCTCTTTAAAGGGTTTGTGCATCTTTAAATTAGCGCTTAGTATGATGTGGAGAGGGATATTCTGAGACAATTTCCATATGGTTTTAGTTTTTTATTATTTGTGGTTTTTATTCTGCAGCTCTCTGGTTTGCAATTCCAGCTATCTATTTGCTAGGATCCAAATGACCAAATAATACAAAATGAAAACCAATAGCAAATTGTCTCAGAATATCAGTCTCTACATCATACCAACAGTTCATTTAAAGGTGAACAAGCCCTTTAAAAGACAGGGAATGTTTAAGAAAAGAGGAGGAATGTATTTCCCAAGTCTGACCTGCACGCAACCCTAATCCACAATGATTGGCTAAACTTCAACCTGAATCAGCCCAACTGACGGTAAACACACGGGTCACTGTGGGTTATGGGTTAACCCGCACATCACTAGTACATCCTTAATTACACTGTGTTCATCTTCCCTCTAAACACATTCCAATGATCAGACTGACCTTTTATAACAAAGTGGCCCTGATAAATGGTTTCCATGGCAACAGCTACATTTAAATTAATGCTGTGGGACATTGGCCCTTCAGAAGGATTAATTATAGCCCAAGACAGAGCCTTACAGGGTGGGGGACTGATTGTGTCAATTTATTGTCCACAAGCAGCTCACAGTTACTACATCGGACTTTTACTAGGGGCATTCTTATGGTGGGAGCACAGCATAGTGCCGCTGACAAGTGGATAAAAGGAGATCTCACCATCAGCATAGGAAGGGGTTCTTTACTTTAAGGACAGTCAGGTTATGGGATTCCCTACCAAGAGAGGGGAATGAGTGATTCATTGGTGGGGAGGAAAGGAGATCTCACCATCAGCATAGGAAGGGGTTCTTTACTGTAAGGACAGTCAGGTTATGGGATTCCCTACCAAGAGAGGGGGATGAGTGATTCATTGGTGGGGAGGAAAGGAGATTTCACTATCAGCATAGGAAGGGGTTCTTTACTGTAAGGACAGTCAGGTTATGGGATTCCCTACCAAGAGAGGGGAATGAGTGATTCATTGGTGGGGAGGAAAGGAGATCTCACCATCAGCATAGGAAGGGGTTCTTTACTGTAAGGCAGTTGAGTTATGGGATTCCCTACCAAGAGAGGGGGAATGAGTGATTCATTGGTGGGGATGAAAGGAGATCTCACCATCAGCATAGGAAGGGGTTCTTTACTGTAAGGACAGTCAGGTTATGGGATTCCCTACCAAGAGAGGGGAATGAGTGATTCATTGGTGGGGAGGAAAGGAGATCTCACTATCAGCATAGGAAGGGGTTCTTTACTGTAAGGACAGTCAGGTTATGGGATTCCCTACCAAGAGAGAGGAATGAGTGATTCATTGGTGGGGAGGAAAGGAGATCTCACCATCAGCATAGGAAGGGGTTCTTTACTGTAAGGACAGTCAGGTTATGGGATTCCCTACCAAGAGAGAGGAATGAGTGATTCATTGGTGGGCCAGTAGTGGGCTGGATGATCCAGAAAGTAATCCAGCTGGCATCTTGGATTCAGGGAGAGATGGATGTTCTGTGAGTGGCAGTTGGTGCTAGTTGGCTGTTTAGGTGTTGCTGTGCCAATATTCTTGTTAGGATTAGAATTCGAGGGGATTCCCAAAGGCAAGGGGCTGTTGCAGTGGAAAATTGTGCCAGGGGACAAGTAACATTATGGGGAGAGGCAATACACAGCCTGATGACTTGCAGATTAGCCCAAGCATGTGCCATGGGGTGGTCTGTGGGTGGGTTTGGGGTGGGTCAATGTGCTGCACTCAATACACCTTATTGATGGGTAGAAAATCTGCTAGTGCCCAAATATCAATATATATCAAAATAATTCTTTGTATTCCCTGTATATTCATTTCATTGCCCCTCCCCGTGACTTGCATTCTTAGCATACACTCATATCCATCACTCAAGTACATGCTCAGCCAATAGCAGCTCTCAATGGTGAGTGTTTACTGGTGTTTTGCTTCCATTCCATTCCTCCATAGGGCTCAGCCTGTGCTGAGAAGTGCCGCATTGGCCTCAATTCATTCTTGCATGGGGAAAATGTGGCAGCTGGTTGCTTAGCAACAAGACCTCCCTTGTAGGCATCCATCTTGCACAGCCTCTTACTGGGGAGCCAGTGGGGCAGGCATAAGGTGTAGGGGTATTTCATATACTGTCCTGCTTCTTACCTGGCACCAAACTTGAAGTATTGGCAGCTTTGTCACATTCACTGCCTCATCCCCACAGATTAACTGGGGCAGGATCTGTTCTACGGGAGGCACCAAGCAGGTAAAATAGCCTGTAATGTGTGCCTTGCTTGTCTTTGGCTGGATACATTCTAAAATTGCACTTTTTACTTAAGCACCCAGCTCTGCTCTTGCTACAGACATTGTCTTCTTTGGCCCTAAATAAGTAAATGTGACACCAGCGTCAGCACTGCCTTAGTTACTGAGCCCTAGTTATGGCCACTGCTTCTGCAATGAACGTGCCACAGCAGCAAGACGTCTAACAACATTCTGTGCCCAGGAGACTATGGCATGTGCCACATACTGGGGCTTGTTCATATCAAACACTCACACTCAGGAGTGGGGGTAGAGCTGAGGGTGCCAATGGATGTGCTTATTTCTTATTTTTCCTCATTGCAAGCTGTCTGCATATAGTCAATATACAGCTATGAGTGTGTGAGGCAGCAGTTAGGAAGGGGTTAAAGGGTGGGCGAACAGTATCGGTGTAGTAGTCAGTGTGTAGCTATGAGTGTGTGAGGCAGCAGGTAGGAAGGGGTTAAAGGGAGGGGAGAGCACCGTTTGGTAGGCTAGCCATTTGGGAGAAGGAAGATCTCAGATCTATTGGAGGAGGCTCCTACTGCAGAGGGGATAGGGGGAATCACAGCTTCATTTCAGCACCAAGGACAGAGAAGAGAAGGGGAGAGATCACTCACTGCTGCCAGACACCTACCTGCCCATTGCTCTGTAGCTTGCCCTCTGATTGAGACATATGCCCATTCCTCCAGACCCTGGCACTGCCATATTGCTACTCTGGGACAGGCATTTTGGGGTTTTTCTGATCTCAGCACCAAGGACAGACGTAGGCTCCTGGTAAAGGCTTGTCAGCCACTTGTCTCTTCCTTCTCTCTTGCCACAGCCATTGAGGGGACATAAATACTGACCCAGTTATCCTTTTATATAGAATTAGTGTCTGTCCCATGACAATTACTGCCTGTTGTGGCACAGCTAGAGCTCAGTGCTTGTTTAGGGATCCTACCAAACATCTGCCGTTCTATTCCTGTGCTGGCACGACTGGGGGCTGCGGCTACTTCCTCTCTATGCTGGCACTGTAATGGGCAGAAATTAAAAGCCTTTTGGGGTAGAAACCTCCTGCCCAACACTAGGTGTTTGACCCACTTACTCATGCCCTGAGGCTTCTTTCTCCTTTACTGGTTTTGCCTCTCGGCTTCCTCGTGCTTGGAGCTGAGAGCACCCACTAGGCAGGACATTGGCTCCGCTTGGCACAGCGCAATCCATGGGCACTATGCGCCTTTTCCTTTTGGCTGTACTCTTCTTGTTCTCCTTTGCCCGTGCTGGATGTGACCCCAAAATTGTGAACATTGGGGCAGTGCTGAGCACCAAGAAGCATGAGCAGATCTTTCGGGAAGCTGTAAACCAGGCAAATAAACGCCATTTTACCAGGAAGATCCAACTCAATGCCACCTCGGTAACCCATCGACCCAATGCCATCCAGATGGCTCTATCTGTGTGTGAGGACCTCATCTCCAGCCAGGTACTTCTTTCCTATTGCCACCCACCATTTATATGTATCTATCTGTCAGTATATGTGTGTCTGTATATATGTATGTATATGTGTGTGTATCAGGGTAGTGTCTGTCTGTCTACTGGTATAGGCAGTGTTGTGCCCCTATATTTAATTGTGTGTGTTGGCTGTTCTATTTAACAGCGTTTGTGTGTGAGTTGCAATATACATTGAAGTGTATGGGTTGGCTGCAACATGTAATGTGTGTGTATCAGTGACTGAGTGAGATTTTGGTGCCAATGTATGAGAGATGCTCCATTCTTTCATTCAAACACGATTGCTATGTAAATACAAGAAAACATACTGCCATTTTGCACAAGTGTGTCACTAGGGGAGCTGTTTCATAAGACCCTCTGCCAATGTGCCGGACTGACAATATAGGGCTGGGTGTAAAGCAAAGGTTCCCACTGTGGGGGGTTCAGAGACTGCTGGAAGATGGTCTGTGTATTCTCCTGTACAGTATATATTTGTCACTGTAGCAATGATTTTGTATATCTGTATCTTTATTAACACTTCATTGGGTTCCCTCCATAACTAAATGGGAAGCTTATACATCTGAATCCACCACCGTTATTTCACCTGGCTCATGTCACTGACATTGGTGGGCATGCTCTGGGTTTGTCCGCTGGGATTGGCTTCCTATGTGTCGGTGCAGTTGAACAGGTGACTGATTCCAGTGTGTCTGACACATATGTAACGCCTATACATGTATGTTACTCTGCACATGTTCCTATTCAGGAGCTGCTGGGAAGGGGAAGTTGAGGGCGTTTAAGTATAAGATTTCGGTTCAGTCTGATTAATAGGACAATTGATCTCCTCATTCAGTTCCCGATGCAGATCCCTGGTGTCCATTAGCGTGTGTATAATGGCTCTCCGAGGGGAATTACAGTTGAGGATTAAATGTGCGTTTAATAAATTGCATTATGGCATCCGACTGAGAAAGGCCTGTTTCAGTGCAGACGGCCACCCTGGGATCATTGTAAGCCATAAACACCTCCAAATCCCCCAAATTGCTGGCGGCTCATGTTAATGCCAGACAGTCACCTCCTTGCCATGGCATTATCTTGCCCCTTACCTTCGCCATCACAATGCAGTGCTCCCCCCGCTGTCTGAGCAATAGAAAGAGGAATACAGTGTCATTCTCAACAACTTCCCAGCATACATTCACTAGCAACATTCAATGGATGTGTGTGAGAGAGTGAAAAAGCGGTAAACAAATACAACTGTCAATTGCAATTAATGTCCCCATTAATCAAAACTGTAAGGGGTTGTTGTATATGCTATAGAGGATCATAATAACTGAGCCATAAAATCTCGTTGTGCAGAATAATATGGTGGCGTGTAATGCCCTTACTCCTTATAGCTTACCTAGAGGGAGGCCTGGCCTCTCTGATATCTACATCCTTTGCAGCAATGCCATTGAGCAAGGATTTGAGTAGAATTCTCTACCATTGGTTGGCACTTTATGCTCCACCTAGTGGCAGGATAGAGAATGTGTTTATACATAAGTGTAGTTTATAGCTACGGCACAGGTAATACATGTATAGTAGGAATTTACAGCAGATTCAGATACATGGCAGTGTGGGAAGTATAGCAGCCAGTGAGATATGGCCTCTCCTTAGCTATTGTCCTAATTTAGCAGGGAGCATTCCACAGCCCAAACATAGCAAAAGCATTACGGCTCATTTACAAAGAGAAATTTTCATACACTCCACCATGTCTTTTATGTCCTAAAGTTATGTCCAATGTAATTGCACATGGATTAGTAAATTGCTAATTAGTTGCATGCAAATGTGACCCATGTCCAACAGATTCCACAGCTAAAGATTGATAGAGGCATCACTGAGTGGCAGGGTAATTCAGCCAATCGACTTCTACCAGTTCAGTGTGCACCAGAGCACTATGCCTGGACTATGTGTCTGAAGCCGCACTAGTAACTCCATCACCCGCTTTATTCTGCAGGTCTACGCCATATTGGTTAGTCACCCTCCTGCCCCCACGGATCACCTGACGCCAACGCCTATATCCTACACCGCAGGTTTTTACCGGATTCCAGTCATTGGGCTGACCACTCGCATGTCTATCTATTCTGATAAGGTAAATACAGCGTTCCTCTTCTCAGGCCACACACATGTATTTATACTGGTATATTTATAAATATTTTAGTCACACAGCCTTACAGAAGCCAGGAAACCCTGCTCTGATATCTAGATCACTTTCCCCTGTGTTTTATACCCCAGAGCATCCACCTCTCGTTCCTACGCACGGTGCCCCCGTACTCCCACCAGGCCTTGGTTTGGTTTGAAATGATGCGGCTGTTCAACTGGAACCATGTCATTCTCATTGTTAGTGATGATCACGAGGGCCGGGCCGCTCAGAAGAAGCTGGAGACCCTGTTAGAGGAGAAAGAGTCCAAGGTCAGTATCTCCTCGCTCCTCTAATAGAAATGTGAGACTGTAGGAAAAATAGTCAGTCATGAAATTGTTCCATGTATGTAGATTTCTGTACGTTAGACACATTTCTTTCTTCATTATAACATGGCACACATTTTGCTTAAAGCATCTACAGTGTCTTATTACCTAACAAGTTGTACTACTTTCATTTCACTTGCTTTGCCATAGGCCAAATCTCCTACGTGTAAATCAATCAAATACAAGGGAATAACCTGGAGCTCTGCAAATGTTCTGCCAGCCAGGTATAAAAAGAGAAATATAAAACTCCTCTCTCCCTACAAAAACACAGGGTTCAGTAACCTCAGCAGTTCAGCAGCAGTTGGATGGTCGCAGGCTGGCTGTGCCTGATTTGCATAGTTTATTGATTTGTCTCAGGGGTTCCCAAACTCCCAGCAAAGTCTGGTGCCCCCACTTTGTTAACTCCAGTCCTGCCAGCACAGCAAGCCCTGGACAAATAGAAGCTGATCAAGTGACTTTATTTCACTCTCTGGTACAGTGCAACGTCTCTAGCAAGCTCTGTCTGCTTCCACCTCCACATACTGGTTCCCATGCCCATGAATCCATGCTAAGCACCGCTTTTGCCTACATGCCCATGCTTTCAGACCAATGGCTGCCTGGCTTTAAACAGCTTCCAGAGCTGATGCACTGTACTCCCAAAACTGGGCTCTGATCAAAAACAACCAATGGGCTTTGACACTGCTGCTGGGACTGCCTCAGATCCTCTGCCCTGTAGTGGGATGCACAGACACATGTAGAGGAATGGTAGAGAGGCTCAACTGTCTATATGGCCGGAATATAACTCCCAGCATGTGCTGATGCTTGGCTGCATATGTTTGGATTTTGGCTGATCCCTCAATATTTATCAGTTACCTGCAACTACAGGCAACACAAAAGCTGAACAATAATTAAACTGATACTCTGCAGCACAATACAGCTTAATTTACTTCTTAACACTATTAGGGAGCATATCACACCCACATCGACATCAGTATGGATAGCTTCACATCCCCCATTCTGGGCAGGCTCATTTTCCTATTGGTCTGTGACATTGTCAATTTCAGCCTGCACTCATTGGTGGTCTCAGGTGGTGGTACTCTGTCAGTTTAGCAGCTTTGATGCACTTCTTTTAGCTTCAAGCCTTCCTGACCCTCCAGCCAGTGAGCAGTCATGCCGCCAGTCAGTCTGTGCTGCCGGGATATTGATATCACAGACTGAAAAGAAAGTGATCCTGCCCAGCTGGCACATAGGGGTTACAGCATTGGCCCAGGCACAGCCTCTGTAGTGTTTTACAAGCTATATCAAGACACACTTTCTTCAGAACACCACTTACTTTGTCTTTGGATGCATTCAACTCCTCAGGCTACTTCCAGACCAATCTTCATACTCAATTTCCCATAGGAGGAAGCACCCCAAAAACTTCAGCATTGCCTTTAAATCAAAAAAATAGCACAAGCTTTTGGGGTCAACCCCTTCCTCAGGTGCACCTGAGGAAGGGGTTGACCTGAAAGCTTGTGCTTATTTCTGCTGAAATAAATTTTTGCTGTTTCCTAGGGGTGTGCAGCCCCCCTGTACCCTGACTATCCAGGTACAGTTGAAAAATCGTGCTCTGATTGGTGAACATATTGAGCCTTAGCTTTCATTGCAGGGACACTGGCCAGAGATATCAGATAATTTCTCTAGCTGTTCTTTTAAAGGCAATAAACCTATGGCTGTGCCATGAGTGGGGCGTGATGGTATCAGGAGACATTATGGTAGTACAACAATGCACTTTGACGACTCCTACATTTATTGGTTCAACTGCACGTCACACACAGACATGCTCAATTATACTAGAGTGGTGCCGGCCTCAGCCTCATTGAATAAGCTTCTGAAAGAACTGCACATTTGTTACATTTGTAGAGTAGAATTCAATGTTTCTATTCACAGATGACTCTTTCCTTTCATATATCCTTGCACATTAACTCACCCTGTCATAGAAGGAGTTAAAGCATAAAGACACTGCAGGTGAAGGCTGCTTTCATTTGCAATAGGCACTTTGCAAAACATCCCACGGGTAAGTGAATCCTATCTCTCCCCCAGGACTTACCCAGGGCAAAACTCTGATTCTTTGCACTTTCTGCTTGTGGCCATTTATGTACTTCTTTATATACTGGGGAGGCAACGGCTTTGGCTGTATGTATCTAGGTGTGAGAGGGATGTTCTTGGGTGTGTGATAAGAAACCATCTGCACATAAAGATCGTTCCCTATATAATTAGGAAACCAGCTGCACATAATATGGTAGCTTCCATATGTACATGTATCAAATACACAGATATGTGTTCTGTGCATACATTAAGCTTTACCCTCATACTGTACAGGGAAACATCATGGCACCCAGTAACTAGTTCCTTCCTATAACTCCGAGAATTACATGCTGCAGCACTCTGAATCCTGCGAATGTGGTTTATTGTGCCACCAAACTAGGCAACATTTCGTGCCAACGCCCTGTCTCAAGCTAGTTTAGTGCACCCAGTAACTACTTCCTATAGTGAGCAATAAAGTGATAGTGAAATTAAGATATATATATATATATATATATGTCATGGCTCCAGCTGCCAGCAATACGACTAGTTGTTTGAAGAGGTTCATTGCATGTGCTTTCCAGGTGAATAGACAGCAGCTTCCATTACTGATCCCAGTAAAGACATCCGTGCATTTCTCCATAAACACTGACTTCTCCTGGGACATTCACTAACCTGTGATCATATGGTTTTTTGCAAGCTCCAGAGTTATTATGACCCTTTAGCAGAGTTGGAGAGAAGGAGGTGGATGTTGGATTGCTTTACTACACGCCATTTTCAACTGTTTATAATATTCTTCTGTGTCTACATATTTTCTCTGTGCACATTATTCATCAGAGTAAAAAAAGGAACTATGAGAACCTCGACCAACTTTCCTATGACAACAAGCGTGGACCCAAGGTATATATGCATGGAAAATGCACGTAGCCCACCGAATCTAACTAGCCAATGACAGCTAGCCACAGACACCCCAAAACAAAACCAAAAAATATATATAAAAATGCAATTTTAATCCAGCCCCTCCCCCCACCTAAATTGGGTGGGCCATGACTGTCTGCCGTAGCAATCTAATTTTTTTGTATGCAATCCGGTAATGGATTGGCCAAAGAGAAGAAGAATGTAAGTTCTTATTCAGTCCTCCTGGCAATACGTTCTTTATACCCCTGTTGCTGGAGGGCCAGCAGTCATTGCAGTGAATTGAGTTGGTGCCCTCCAGCAGCTACTGGTTAGGCAGGAATGCATGTGAACCAATGAATTAACCTGCAAGCCTTTTTTCTTTTTTTGTTCTTTTTTTCATTTCATTTGTTTAGAAGAAGATGTAATTATTGTGTAAGATAATGATAATGATCACTCTTATTCTCCAAGGTAAAACCTCGGAATGAAAGCTCTTTTCTTTCTTCTTTTCATTTCTGATTTTTCTCTTTGTTTTTTCTCGTTTTGGGAACAGGAATTTTTAATTGCATTCCCAGAGTTTTTTTTTCTATTATCTATAAAAAAAATGCACGTGTTTTTTTTTTTTCTTTCTTTCATTTTCTGAGCCTTGATGGACTTCAGTTTGCATGCAGAGTGCAAAATCAGACAGATATAAAATGGAGAAAAAGAGAAAAGCAAAATATTGAAAATAGAAAATGTCACATTTTGTGCAAGAAACGGTGTAACCTTCTATTCTTACAATAGCATGGCTCAATCTCTCAGCGCCATGTTTCGTGCATGTGTTAATGCCATTTGCTCACACTGATCACAGGCAGACAAAGTCCTGCAGTTTGAACCTGGAACCAAAAATTTGACTGCCCTTCTCCTTGAGGCCAAGGAACTGGAAGCCAGAGTTATCATCCTCTCTGCCAGGTAAGTTGCTTTCTTGTGATTCCCTGCACCAGTGTATTACTGACCTCTCTATACACACAGGTGCCAGTGTATGGCAATACTGACCTGGTTATTTTTATTAATCTTTCTTTTCAGCATCACCTCCAAAGGGAAACTTGAGTGCAAGTTATGTTTGCTTATGATTGTAACCAGGGCAGCAGTTGTGTGCAAAATAAAGTTATGCTTCCACTTTTTATACTGATAAATAGGAATTGCAAATCTTGAACAGTCCTTTATTATATCTCATATTGGGGATGATCCACCCTCTCCCCATCTGTTCTTCTTTTCTGAATGTGTAATTGTAACTCTGCACGTTTCTCTTCCTGTTTTCTTAACTTTACAATGTGGAATGTCAGTGTTTCATGTATCCACGAGGTAAGAGAAGGGGGAAATGGGTGAGTCAGCTTTTCTTACAGGTTCTTCCATATACATTTGACCTGTCAAAATAAAAAAGGCTTCTTGTTTCATATTCTGTTATTTGGTGGGGGAAGTTGCTGGGCACAAGTCCAGTGGCCAGAACCAGCTTTAAGCAATAGAGACCCTTAATAGGGTGGGCATTATCCTAAAGTGAAATGGTATCTAACAGATTTGGGGAGAACTATAATAGACATTAGAAACTGCAAAATTATTCCATATGTTTAGGAGAGAAGATATAATCAACCATAAGAAAAACTGCATCAGGGATCACACAGCAACAGATTTGTTTCCTCAAGGTACAACCAATCTCATGTTCCACCCATATTTTCACTGCTCAGTGGATCCAAAACTACTTTCATGAACACCAGAGAGAAGTCACACACCTTCCATAGTCTCCTTAGTATAAAAATGATCTAGAAATATCATGGGACCTGTGTGACAAGTTCCTGTGTGGCAAGTTGTGGAACAAAGACTGCAAACAGGTTTCTGTCTCCAGGACTGGAGGTTTCCTTCTTGGGGTCTGGTCTTGTATTAGTGCAGGGCTCCCCATCCTTCTATTCAGCACCCAAACTCTATTGCTCAGCATATAAATTAAACGCAATGATCTTGAACCCAGTGAAAAGAATTCAGCTTCCCCAGAAATATATATTTAATCATACTTTAAATAATGAAATATTAAAATGCAAATACTAATAATCATTATTGCTTAATCACTGAAATAAATAATGAAGCTTTGAATAAACACATGGCTTTATAACCAATGTTTATAGTGAAGAAATCATCATTAATCATCAAACATTTATAATAGGCCATGGATTGTGTTGGGCATGCCAACAAGATAGATAAGGAATCAATATCTAAAGCTGATCTGGGATGTTGGTTTAGATGTCTCTGTGCTGTGTAAATCTCTGCAAACCTATGACCAACTGCAATGCAGCATTTACACTAATATGCAGCTGTGTGTTTTTATGTTGCAGTGAGGATGATGCCACAGCGGTGTACAAATCAGCAGCAATGCTGGACATGACTGGTGCTGGCTATGTCTGGTTGGTGGGAGAGAGGGAAATATCCGGAAGCGCCTTGAGATATGCGCCTGATGGTACTGAATGTTCCTCATGAGCTTCCATTTCACTCAGAATGGATCAATCATGTAGAATGACCTACGTCTTACCTTGTTGTGCCTATCCCTTCCTTACCTGTGGCTTCCTTACCTGTGGGCAGGGTTCAGTCCACAAATCGGCAATAGAAAAGATTGCTTTCACTTACTCATCAGGGTAGTGTGGTGGTGTCTGTATACATAACAAACAAATCTATACCCTGTTATTTGGACAGATTGGAAGGTTGGAAAAGAGGGATTTTGTGACAATGGGCCACTGTTTCTTTTCTCTTCTTCCTTAGGAATTATTGGACTCCAGCTCATCAATGGAAAGAATGAATCGGCGCATATAAGTGACGCAGTGGCTGTGGTGGCTCAGGCAATACACGAATTGTTTGAAATGGAAAATATTACTGACCCTCCGAGGGGCTGTGTTGGAAACACTAATATATGGAAGACCGGACCTCTGTTCAAAAGGTGCTCAGTCACTCAGCTGTCACTTTGTAACCATTGATAACTGTGACAGTTAGTCTTTAACATTGATCCAAGCTGCAAATCAAGGGGGATGCAGTACAATAAGCAAGTATTCACTGAAAGAAATGCCACAAACCTGTAACTGGTGCCTACGGAGAGGCTTGTGCATTGCTGCTATTGTTTGGCTCATGGGCAGTTGGGTATCTGGGTTAGGAAGATTGTTTTCCTGCTGAGAGAAGGGACGAGGTAATGCTCTCCTTTCAGGCCTGACATACCCGTATGTATATCTGTGTGTCACAACTAGTCCATTAACCCTTTTATATCAAGGCTAGCTGGAAGGTCCTTTTATCATGCCCATATGTAATGACGTGGAGACAGCCTGTTCTTTATTGAGATGTGTCATCAGAATGTATGGTGCAGGACGTTCTTTCCAAAGCATTAGATGTTTCATTGGGTCACTGCAGCCAGAGAGCTGTCATTGTAAAGAGAGAAATACAATCTCTCAAGCTTAAAGGGCAACTAAAGTCTAAAATAGAATAATGTTAGAAATGCTGTATTATGTATACTAAATATAAACATGAACTTACTGCACCAGTAGCCTAAATGATTTATGCTTTCAAAGTTGGCGCAGGGGGCTGTTATCTTGTAACTTTGTTAGACATTTCTGCAATACCAAGACTCGCACATGCTCAGTGTGGTCTGGGCTTCAGTTGGGAGGTTAAGCTTAGGGATCGTCATAAATTATCAAAACAGCACAAGTCAAATAATATCTGCCATAGAAGCCAATACAGCAAGACTGATTAATAATCATAATATAAAGACTGCACTGCGTCTCTGGATACAAATTTCTACAGGGAATCCAACAATGCTGCTCGAGTTCTAGGAAGTAAGGTGGGGGGGCTCCCCCTGCCATTTGAAAGTATGATCGTTTACCTGCACAGCAGTTGGGGACCATCTGACAATTCCTATCCACAGCAGTAAAAGAAGGGGGAATTGCACTGCATACAGTCAGGTTTATTATAAAAACTGTAGATATTTTTTAATTAAAGTATATTGGAGATAGATTTCTTTTTCATTAAAGAAAGTAAAAATGGAATTTTATATTTTTGCCTTTACATGCCCTTTAAGTCACAGCAGGAGATCTGCAGGCCAAGATTTTTACCATGTCATTTTCTCCATTCACTGAGTGAGCCATATTCTTGGTGAATTCTGATGTGTGATGACAAGGGAAGCGCCCAGGCCTCCTCTCCTCTTGTTTGGGAACTGGGTACTGTTCATTCCCATATCAAATACCAGATGCCAGACTGCAACGGAGCACAGACTAATGCTAAACAACATGAAAATGGAACATTACATTTAACATATACCAATGCTGTGTTCAGAACTAACTGCATTCTGCTTTTAATTCCGTTCCAGGGTTCTCATGTCTTCAAAATACCCCGATGGGGTAACAGGAAGAATTGAGTTCAATGAGGACGGAGACAGGAAATTTGCCAATTACAGTATAATGAACCTGCAGAACCGCAAGTTAGTCCAGGTTGGAATCTTCAATGGCAGCTATGTAAGTTCTGTATGATCACTGCCATTACTTCCCCCACCAAGCAAACCATATGTATAGTGTATTGCAGCAGCTTTATGGCTATTATGTACTGCTGGGGCTATGGCAAAAAAGGGGAGTTGGGGGCAAGAAATGCAATAACTGCACAAAATGGTGGCAGTGCCAGACAATAACTGAGGCTTTACTTCAGAACTGCAGAACCAAAACAATGTCACTGTTTTCTCAATTCTAAAAGTTATTTAAAAAGGCCATAGTTTCCCTTTAATACAATTTCTTCATCATTATTCGACATGGCCTAACATATGGCTGTTTTGACCGGCCTTATACTTGTGCTTCCTGCAGATTATACAGAATGACAGAAAGATCATTTGGCCCGGCGGGGAGACCGAGAGACCACAAGGCTATCAAATGTCCACCAGGCTGAAGGTAAGACAAATCCCTGAATATATGTGCGTGTTTGTGTGGATATGAGTACTACAAAGGGGCATGACAGCCCACTGGGTGACCTTTATTAAATGTAACGGGACAACATAGTAACCCACTGGGAGAGTTACAGGAGATCCCCGCAGGCCTCAGGCTGTCATTGCAGGTAACTAATTGTAAAACATCATAAGTGAGTGCGATCATTAGAGGAGTTCATGACAAAGCACAACATTACATTCTTGCCAGCTAAACTATGAGAGTTATAATGAAAGGCCGTGATGTAGGTAATAAGGATCACAATGGCTCTTAATAGAATGAAATAAATAACCAGGCATCTGGAAACTGCAGTGTATTGAGGAAGGATACTGATGGTAATAGTAATGACTAGGGGTCAGTACCATCTAAATTACCCCAAGTGATTCAGTTGCAAAATACACCCAGAACAATGAAGAGCCGCCTCAGTGGAATGCAGCAGGGTGTGCAAGGGCCTTACACAGGAGTGTTGCATTTACACATGTGGCTCCTGCATTAGAAACAGCCCTGACCTTGCAGCTTTAAAGATTTTATGGACATTGTGCTGAATGATCATAGGAAAAGAAATGAGAGATCACTCTATTAACATAATTTGAATCTCCTGCCATTTACTGCTGGGAATGGGAGTTGTAATCATAAAGCAGCTGGAGGTTCCTCATTCCTGGAATATGTATTATTCTACTGTGTCCACATGCTGTGAATTCATTATAACTGCTTGACATCTCATTTGTTAACTTCAAATATTGACTTGTTTATTCCTTTCGTTCCCAGATAGTTACCATCCACCAAGAACCTTTTGTATATGTGAGGCCAACAACGTCTGACGGAACATGCAGGGAAGAATACACCATCAATGGTGATCCCATCAAAAAAGTTATTTGTAATGGTCCCAATGAGACCATCCCAGGTAAGGGAGATAATTCCTTGTGACTGGACCTTCGGATCTGGTAGCTATTTCTGCTTAGTACAAGGGAATACCTATGCTGCCAAAGTTTTATGGGATCTATCTGTAAAGACTATGAGCAATTGAGAAAATTCTTACTGTGCTTGTCAGTTAAAACTGTTTAAAACTGTTCTTAGCCTTTTTAACCCTCTGTCCTCTGCTGCAGGTCGCCCAACTGTACCACAGTGCTGTTATGGCTTTTGTGTCGACCTGCTAATTAAACTTGCCAGAGAGATGAATTTCACCTATGAGGTTCACTTGGTAGCCGATGGTAAATTTGGCACTCAGGAGCGGGTGAGTGTTGCTTACACACAGCAGACCATTCATACCCAGCACATTTATCTCTCAGGATTGTGTCAAGATTCTCATACTTTGATTTAGAAATAAGGTCACTGAGTGCCAGAGAGTATTACTGCTAAGGAGTTCAGTGGGACCGGCCTAAAGAGGCCATTTTTCATAGGACAAGGATGTAAGTTGTTAAGGAGTGGAATGTACAGTGTGAGACTCTGGATAGCTGCATGCAGGACACCCCTCTTTGGTGCAGTGATTATCATGTGCCCATTAGGATATGTAATTAAGCTTAAGAAAAACACAAAGTATTCAGGCCTTCCCTTCATGTTCTATCCCTGCTTACTGGATTATTATCTGTAGACTCAGTATGAAATATGGTGTCTATGTTTTAGACATGCCTTAAGCCCCTAACCAGCTTGCATTAAGCTCAGACAAACATACACAACTTAACAAGGAGAGAGAGTGCAAAAAGCATAAACCCCTCATCCTTTCCCTCGTGCAGGTCAATAACAGCAATAAAAAGGAGTGGAACGGCATGATGGGAGAGTTACTGAGCGGCCAAGCAGACATGATCGTCGCACCACTCACTATTAATAATGAACGTGCTCAGTACATCGAGTTTTCCAAGCCATTCAAGTATCAAGGACTCACTATACTTGTGAAAAAGGTACAGTCCTGTGATAGACCTTCAGTTTGGGCATCTAGAGTCAAGTCTGTTGAGAACTATGAATTGAATTTCTAGGTTTTACTTACCCTTCACCTGCTGTTCTCTAACCAAGAGAGGGCCAATATGTCACACCTGAACTGGGTCCTAAATTCCCTAGAGATGGCTTCCCAATGCTGACCCTTCTCTCAACTAGCGTAGTAATGAGCAGCAACTAGAGAGGTTTTGCATAAAGGATAAAGGTGATTTTTCTCTTCTCAGGAAATCCCGAGGAGCACTCTGGACTCATTCATGCAGCCGTTTCAGAGCACTCTCTGGCTTCTGGTTGGACTCTCAGTGCATGTGGTGGCGGTGATGTTATATCTACTGGATCGATTCAGGTCAGACTGAGTGCTTTCATTTACTCTTTTCCTCTGGCACTGGGCTGACACCCTGGGGTGGGGCTGATTGACCCCCATTCTCATGGGTCTGGTCTAAGTGGTTTCCCATGAAATGTTCTTTTTTCCATTTCAAATTCTAAATATAACATACACATGTGTATAACTGGAACGTTCTTTTTCAGTCCGTTTGGACGTTTCAAAGTAAACAGCGAAGAGGAAGAGGAAGATGCTTTGACACTATCTTCAGCCATGTGGTTTTCCTGGGGGGTCCTCTTGAACTCTGGTATTGGAGAAGGTGAGTTATGTTTTAAGAATCAAATAAGCCATACTGGCAAGTGTCTGTTCTTAAGAACTGACAATCAATTTGTGGGGTGTACAAACTTACACATTCATGGTGTTCATTTTTGTCACTGAAGTCAAACTCAGTGACATAGATTGCAATGCTTCTTTTCTACAAACCATACAAGTGCCATAGGGCTGTGCAGTAAATAAGGCTCCGTGTGGGTTTTTCTAGGGGCTCCCAGGAGTTTTTCTGCCCGAATCCTTGGCATGGTCTGGGCTGGATTCGCTATGATTATTGTAGCCTCCTATACTGCTAACCTGGCTGCCTTCCTGGTCTTGGACAGGCCAGAGGAAAGGATAACTGGCATTAATGATCCCCGGGTAAGTAGTATATTTGAGCCTCCTCTTCTATGATTGGTTAATTATAATTGTCTGTATTCAGCTAGAGGCAAAATCTATTGACTGTTCCTAAAGGCAGTTTATTGGGGATGTGTTCACTGGTTGATTAGTTGTTACCCCCTCTTGAAATGTCATCCAGTATATGTCTCTGTACAAAGGAGTTCCTTGTTGATGAGATCTATCAAGCACTGATATGATGTAATTTGACTAAGCAAGATGATTGTCAGTCCTGAAAGCATGTACTGGCCTCAACTAGAGCTAAGAAATGCACTGGTGTCACTAGGAGGGGCAATTTCTATGCTGGATTTATTTCTATGAGTGGAATTCATGCCCGAGGCAGGTTGCTGTGTTGTTCATAGTGACACGTTAAGCCTTTCACTCACAATGATACAGGTGCGTGATAGGTGTCACATATACACAAGCACGACAACCTGACTGCCCTCAGCCCAAAGCTCAGTCTGTTAGATGTTTACACACTCAGGTGATTTGTGTATGGGCTCGTTGTGTACTGCTGCTCTGGAGACGGTGCACTTTCAAACAAGCACTCGCACAATATATCAGGATTAAAGATAAGGGTACCCCATCTGCTGAGTCAGGATTTATTGCAAAAAGTCTTCCATCTTAGCTGTAACTTTCACTTCTGTCCCCTCACCACTCCTATTCCTAGAGGCAGGTCTACCTACTGTCCTGCCTGATAAATATATTCTCTTTATTAATTCTGAAATCTGCCCGAGCCCCATGGCTTGGGTACACGTTCATTATGATTGGTAGAGATCTAATGCAGCTTCTGGGCACAAAATTGCACCCCTGTTTTACTCCTTCAACTTGCTTTCTCGACATGCAGCTGCGCAATCCCAGTGACAAGTTTATTTACGCCACTGTCAAGCAAAGCTCTGTGGACATTTATTTCCGGAGACAAGTAGAACTCAGCACTATGTACAGACACATGGAAAAGCACAACTATGAGAGTGCGGCAGAAGCCATACAAGCCGTGCGGGATAAGTAAGTGCCATCACCTGTCCTATTTATTATTTTGGATTTCTTTTTGGTGTATGTTTCTTTTTTCATCCTGCACAAGTTGTGTCACGTGGCTTGCTTCAAAATATTGTGTATAAAATAAAATCTCTTTTGTGTGTTACCCCTAGAGATCCCTTGGAGGATATCAATGGGGCACTTGGCACTTTCAGCCATAAAGCAAGACTTAAGTGTTTAAACTAAATGAGGGAGCATCGAACAAAAAAAAAAATAAGTTACCCCCCTCTGTTACAATAAATAATCTCCTCCTATCAGACAGAAAGAACTGAACATGATAAAAGTGACAGTTTCCTTCTTTGTACAAACATAAAGCCATGAGCATCTCTTGTTTACAGGAAAATAATGTGCGACACCAGCCCCAGTTGTATAAGGTTATTTTATAACATTCACTTATAAAGGCATGAAGAATTTTCTATACAAATTCAATGCAACAAATGAGGAATTGTACTGTCAATCCTGTAGAAATGCTGGCTCTTTCTGGCCTTCTGTTGTCAGGCTACTGTAATCTCAGCAGGGCATTATTATTTATAAAGTTAAAGAAGCCATTAAGCACACAGCCAGGTAGAGACGTGTTGTGTTTTGTGAGGTCCTCTGCTGTGTAGGTGCAACACATGAGCTGTAACACATCTTTATTGGCATTACTCTGAACTAGTTTGGTGGGTTTCCTCTATGGGAAGTTCAGAGTGCTGCTGACCCCTACTGATCACATTGTACCGGTGGCTACCCCAAATGCTAAAACTTGTACCATTTCCAATTTGACCACTGCCCATTGTCCCTGTCCTCTTGCCTCTCAGCAAACTGCATGCTTTTATATGGGACTCGGCTGTGCTGGAGTTTGAGGCCTCTCAGAAGTGTGACCTTGTTACCACCGGTGAATTGTTCTTCCGCTCTGGCTTCGGCATCGGCATGAGAAAAGACAGCCCCTGGAAACAGAATGTCTCACTAAACATCCTCAAGTAAGTAGCCTGTGGCTTAGCTCTGCCATTCACACTTGCCCTAGAGCAAGAAAAGGCTTCATCAGTCTAACAGGTCAGTCTCTGGCTGAGGCTCATAGTTGTACACTGGTTAGAAAGGCAGCAGAAGTTGGACAGACATGGTATATACATAGTAACATCTACAGTATATGGAGCTGCAGAATATGGTAGCTCTGTTTATAGATATATTATAATCATTTGATGATACTCTTCAAGGCAATGATTCTTATGTGTCAGAAGCCATGTTGTTCCGATACCAAGAAATGGGCTGGCTCAACATAATGTTATGTAGAGCTCTGTGAGGTTCAGTGTGCCACTATTTACTGGACAGCATGGTTAGTAATATAATTGTATCTCTCCTCTGAAGTGCTACTGCTGCAGTAAATGAAATATTCTGGTCCCCAGTTTTAGGGTGGGCTTACTAGGGCCCACCAGATTATCTGTCCAAGCTCACTATAGACATTACACAAACTGTTACATATGTCATATAGGCCAACGATGGGAATAAGAAAGGACTGATGAGAATTTTCCTTGGATGGGGTCCCTAGGGTCTGGGTGACCCAGGTTATCCTCTGTTACTCAGGAATTCCAGTCTGACCCCACCAACAGTGGAGAAGATAACCCCCCCCCCAATAATCCAGTTTTGGCATTTGCAGGTCGCATGAGAACGGCTTCATGGAAGAGCTGGATAAGACCTGGGTCAGGTACCAGGAGTGTGACTCCCGCAGCAATGCCCCAGCCACATTGACATTTGAGAACATGGCAGGTATGTGATTATGGCTACACGTTGCTCTTATGGTAGAAATAAATTATTCCTATAAGTTAATTCTACATGGGATGAAGCTTGAGACCATTTGCACCAGGCCAGTAGAAACCCTTGTCTCACCCCGGGACTTACCCAGGTACAGACTTCTGATTCTTTTCATTTCTTGCTCCTGGGCTGCTCTCTTTCTTATTGCCCTAAAGTGGGTGGGACTTGCTTCTGAGTCTGGTTAGAGAATGTTCTCCATTTCATTTGTGCCAAAAGGGAATTTAAGCCTGGAGAGTCAGTGGACTGCCTTTGGCCCATGGAGATGAACACAGTTTGATATTTCTCTGACTTCCCTTGCAGGGGTCTTCATGCTGGTCGCTGGGGGTATTGTTGCCGGAATCTTCTTGATATTTATTGAAATCGCCTACAAGCGGCACAAGGATGCCCGTAGGAAGCAGATGCAGTTGGCCTTTGCTGCCGTCAACGTGTGGAGAAAAAACCTGCAGGTATGAGGGAAAATACATGCGTTGTCGAGCCATTCCATGACAAATGTGTGGTGTTTCCTCTCAGAGAGCAGATAAGCCTCCTTTTAACTGGATTATTGGAGGTTTCCATCCACTCCTTCCATTTCACTGTGACTCCCAGGTGCCACCACGTAACAGTGTATAATCACCATTGGCCCTGTCACTGGCAGAGTGGAGCAAGCAGTACGGCAACTCCTTCTGACACCGACACGGCACATTTCTGTCCCATTCTGTTACCTGTTTAACATGGAAAGAATGAAACCACAAAGCTGCAGTATTATCAGATGTCACCCTTGTGTTCTCCCCACTACTGAGTGATATAACTTGTGTCTCTTGATCTCTGCCCAGGGCATGAGGAGGCCAGACCTTTAGCTAGGGCACATGCCTGTTTGTTTATGTGAGATCAGAGCCATATCTGCTGACAGGCAGCCTCTCTTCATTCACTGCTTTGCTTTTGGGCACATGTGCTGGTCATATGTATCATTCGCAGTACTGGTGGTGGGGCAGCTCTGTATTAGAGAGACAGTAAGTTATAGTGGTCTTGTGCACATCAGTAGGAGTTGCCATATACAGTATATCTAAAGAATAACATAATCTCTTTCCGACCACCTTGTCCAAAGCTAGCAGAGAAGTTTGGGGTTGAATAAAAGAAATGAATTTTGACTGGAAGCTACTGATTGTCACACACACAGGACTCCACTCAGTGGCCAGCTCTTGGTACACTATAACTTGCTGCTGGGACTGAAGAGGAAGGAACCTCTATCCATGTTAGAGTGCCTGCTGCTGTGGCTGAGCCATATAAAGTGAATAGTGTGGGTTTTTTTGCGGTGTGTGAGTTTGTGTTGGGATCTGTTGTGTCAATATCTCTCCATGGTCACAATAATACTGCAGCTTTAGTAGCGACACTCCCCGCTCTTTGTGTTGCTATCTCTCGATTTCCAGTCATTAATGTGCTGATTAACAAAGCCTTTCCTTTGCAGCCTGGGAACATCAAGTAATCTGAGTCATTTCCATCGATGTACCATTGGACTGCACTTTAAGAAAAAATGCCTACAGCAGCCACATGGGTTTGTAGCTTTGCATCCAATCACACAGCTTTATAAACTGCTCTCTATAAAGTGCTCTCTAAATCTCTCCACTGACACATCTATTCCTGGACGCCACATCGGCCAGCATACACCAAGTTATGAACCCGTGTTGCTCTTGTAGCTGATTTTTTACCATGTTGCAAGTAGCGTTTTGTTATTAATTTATTTATTTTCCAAAAATGTACCTTTGTTTAAAGAAAGAGGGAAAAAAAATTGCGGTTACAGATCTTCATTTCCGTGACTGATTCCCAAGCAATGTGGTGCAAGTGCTTTATCTGTCACGTCCTGCAGACTTAGGAGATGGAGACACTGATCCGTGTATAACGGGACTCACTCAGCCACTGCTGTTCCTTAAAGGGGCAGATTTACCAAGTACAATTGATACCCTGGCACACACACACGATACAATTGTATCTCATCAGACTATAGTCCTGGGCACAAGCCGCCAGTGCAGGGTGCAGTGCATGCTCATATGAAAAATCTGCTTTCTTTAACATTTATTTTCCAATAAAGATCAGTGTTGCTCCATTTGTGTATACACACGGGCCAAGAGCTTCCCTTATTTTTTCATGGAGCTGCCACAGTTTATGTGCATTTTTGCTGGCAGAGAATCTGCCTGTAAGGCACAGTAAAGCTGAAAGTCATATTTAGGATCATTTGATTAATTCTTCTCCATAATCATAAGAAATAGCACCTGGAGCTGTCCGTGTTGTTAGACTCTTGCACGTCCCAGTTGCACTGGAGACACATGCTTATGTGCAAAGTGAATAGACGCAATATGGTGGCTGTAAGACTTCATTTCCGCCAGGGAGAAGTCTGCACACAGCATTGGACTGCATCAGCACCGCAATTTTCACTTGCCCCCCTTCCACGCAGGCCACCAAACAGGCACCGGCTCTGCTGCACCGTGGGCGACAATTTTACAATCTGCAGCCCCCCCCAGATTTCAGAAAGAAAAAGCACCATTAGAAGAAGGGAAGCAAGTGAAAAAGATAATTTTCCATGAAAATTTGGCTTTGGGATCAAACGTGGATAAAGCAAATAAGTAAAAGCCATTTCATTGCATCCACCCTGCTTATACCCCACTACTGCTGTATGTGCATGTATATCCGAAAGGAACCTCGAAATTTATCCCATCTGTGGTGTCCCTCACCAGTGGAATAAATTTTTGTTATATCATCCATTGGTATAACAGAACAAAACCCATTTATTTTCTCCCCCGGTCTCATGCCATTTTATTTACCATGTCAGTAAGTGATAGCATTTGCTTGATGCTTTCTTTTGCCATTTTATTTTTTTGACGCTTTCAGCCAATGCACCATTGAAATTTTTGAATACATTTTTTACAGAATACTCATAAATGGCCGCTTTCTAATGCAGTCTTCTATCTTTCTTATGAGCCAGAATCCAGCACACAAATTCTTTAGCTGTTCACAGAGCCCCACTAAATAAACCAAGTGATGTTCTCCTAGCTTAGAGCTTGGTCACCACCTCTCATCCCTCCGGCACTGTATATCACTAGTAAAGATCAGATGTACAATCAACAGTGCACAGGAGCCTTGGATGGACTTTCATAAACACTAATAATGCTTTCATTCCAAGTCACAGCTGAAGCAAACAAGATGACAGAGAGGCATAGAGAGCCGCCACCTCATTATCTTGCCCTGGTGGCTGAGCCAGAAATCTACAGGAACTTCCTCAGTCTCTAAATAATCCCCATATCTAATATCCACATGGTGACCATGTTGTTTATAAGCCAGACAGGGAGAAGGCCTTCGTCTTGCTTAGGTTTAGAGGATTCCCCCCTTCCCCAGCTTATAACGTATAGGCTGAAAGAGAGGCCCATTAGAGATCTAATTACTTATACATATTCATTTTAGGATAGAAAAAGTGGTAGAGCAGAACCTGACCCTAAAAAGAAAGCCTCTTTTAGGTCCATCACCTCCACCCTGGCCTCCAGCTTCAAGAGACGTAGGTCCTCCAAAGACACGGTAAGAGGAAGAAGAATTTCAGCCCTCTCTCTCTATCTCTCTCTCTCTCTCTCTTTGGCTTGCTCTTCCTACTCTATCATTGCTCATTCCTTGTCTCTCTACTCTGTACCTTCTCTCTCTTCCTCTCTTTCTTTCTTTTTCCTTTCTTCTACCATCCCATTGACTGGCAAATGCCCATTCAGAAGCTGCACATGTACACGCAGCATTCCATGGCCTCATGTTCGTCACCAGTCAGTCAGTTGGTCATCTAATGTACCTAGATCCTACCCACTGGTCTCCACCAAGAGCCTATGAGCCAAAATTCTCTCTCTTCTTTTTAAATAATATTTTTTTCCTATTGGTGCCGACTTTTATACTAAACCCCCTCTTTTTTGTGTTTACTTTTGAATGTTTTGTCGTTCCTTGCTGTTTGCCTGGGGGGGGGGGACACAGAATTTTCTTTTGGCCAAGTTTCACCTTACTAAAGGTTTTATTTATCAAAGAGTGAAGTTAAAGATCACCACAGTCCTCTAGAGTAAAATTCCGCCATGCTCCATTCATTTCTATGGGATTTTTCAGAGTATTTATCAATGGGTGAAAGTTCAACCTTTGATAAATACACCATTCAAAATCCCATAGACATTAATGGAGATTGGCGGAATTTCACTCTAGAGGACTGTGCGATCTCTAAGTTCACTCTTTGATTTGAGTCATGTTTGCGTTACACCTACCTGTACTTTCTGTTTGTCATGATGGCACTTTTCTGAAGGTCACACTCCCTCCCCTAAAAGTCATAAATCCACCCCCTCCCCATAAAGTAACTAATTCCATCATTTCCAATTGCAAAAAAAAATAGTTTTTTCCTTACAAAAGAAATTCATGTTACTAGTTGGTTTCCAGTGTGTACTTCAGTGTGTGAGTATGTGCTGTATACATATATATTTCTATCCTGAGCTATAATATATCTGTGTGTGTCCTAGAGGGGCTGGGATACAGTATAACTGTGACTCATACACTATAAATGTAATAGTCACACACTCTGGGGAACGTATGGGGAACGTATGGGTCTGGGGAACGTATGGCTCAGTATCACTGAGTGACATATTATGTAGATTAGGCACAGTCATTGCCCCAATACACACACACACGGTGCCCCCTGCGGCCTCCTCATAGACAAAGGGACATTGTATAATAGGAAACTATGTGACAAATTGAATAAATGTAAATTTGCTGACACTGATTTTATAGGTCGAGTTATTAAGAACAGACATTACAAGAGAAACGCGTGAGAGGCCTTTATTTTAGGTAAATGTGGTGGTTTAACTGTCGTTAGTCGGTCGTTTGTAGCATTTTTGTGACATTTTTGAGCACATATTAAAGAATCAGTGAACCTTTTTGCTTCTTGTCCGCTAGTTTCATTCTACTCTGATGCCTCACTAGGGCCCTGTTTTATATTAGTTACCTGATTCTACTCACAGCTTTGTCAGCTTTACTTAGTGATAGAGGTGTAAACTCTCCCTGGAAGCCATTCCCCCGTGGCAATTCTATTCAATCTCCCCCACAGGTACAGAGCTGTGTTTGTCTGTGTTACTTGCACCTGGGCTGCTCTCTTTCCCACTGTCACAACTGTCACTAAAGAGCTGGGAGTTGCAGTTCTTTGGTGCATAGAGATTTTATGGGCTGAACAGAGATTTTGCTGGATCATTCTGATGAGCAGCATTTCTCTTTATTGTTGGCCCTTTGCACCAGTCTTGGGCATGGGATGGGGACACACAGTATAGTATATATAATATATAATAGTGTAGGGCCAGTCATTTGCGCTGTATGAAGCAGGTGTGAGGCCTTTCTCCCCAGGACACTTGCCTCAGAGCAGCCCCCCGTGTCCATGATAATTGGGGACTTGTAACAACTGTTGTATCGAGTACATTCAGGCAATAACAGGCCTGTGATGTTTAGGGATAGATGCTTTGTTGTCTACCAGGGCACACATTGTGTATGGCACTGCATTGTGTATGGTTTTGTGTATGGCACATCATTGTGTATGGCACAGTATTGTGTATGGCATAGGATTCAGTATGGCATTGTGTATGGCACAGAATTGTCTATGGAACAGCATTGTGTATGGTTTTGTGTATGGCACATCATTGTGTATGGCATAGGATTCAGTATGGCATTGTGTATGGCACAGCATTGTGTATGGCACCTGTGAGGCTGTGCTGTGAGCTGTAGTGCCAGTGTATGTGAGCAGTGCATTCTGGGAAACACACAAAGGATTGTAATGGAGTGCTGGGGAGCTCAGATATATATATATATATTTATATATATGTGTATATAGAATGTCCCATCAGTTGAAGCCGTAATTTACGTACAATGCCCCCCGGCATCCTTTGGGTTCATGTGTCTTCGTACAGAAGCATTGGGGGGGTGGGGCATTCATGTTGGTTATTATGGTTGTCAGTAGGGAGCACTGGTGTGTGATACCTCCTCCTCTGCAATGTTGTGCAACTACAACTCCCAGCACCTCCAGCCGTGCAACAAGCTTTGGATGACGTTTGGCCCGTGCGTGTAACTGTGTAACTGGCACATTAGTGAGCTGGTGCCTGAAGGTTGTGTCCTGTGTGAGCGTTTCTCAATGTGAAGCAAAATGTATTTTGTCAGTGGGCTCCCAGCCCTCCTCTATCACTGGCCCAACTTGTGTCTCATGTTTCCTCTCTGTGTATTTGTATCTTACAGCAATACCCACCAACCGATATCACGGGGCAACTAAATCTGTCCGACCCTTCTGTTAGCACTGTGGTCTAAACTGCCCATCACTGGACCCGCCCCCATGTACTGATGGCTAATGACTGGCCCTGCCCACTTGCCACTGCCCAAGCCTCCAAACTGGGACACCGACTGCAAAACGGCAAGCGACTCATCTGCACCAAGTAAATAGCCCCCCCAATAATAATCTGTCTACTTGAGGATATTTCTTTTTTCTTCCCCAAAAACACTCTGATTGGAAAAAAGAGACTTTTGTATTTGCCATCAATTCTGTTTGTATTTCCCAGTCTCACGTGATCGTTTGTGTGCAGGGGCCCAAGTGCCTACTTTCTTGCCTGCTGTAAAATGCTGAATATATAATATAGAATATAGAATGTCTTCTCGTGTGTATATATATATATATATAATATATATATATAATGAGAATGTGTGTTGTGCGGCTGACAAATACAGCTTGGATCCCACTTGGCTCATGTCACCATCATGTTATTGGGGGCAAATAGCCCTATCATTGTATTTGCCTTTTATTTTATGTTTGTTTATTCCTTTAACCAAGTCATGTGAGCAATCACCCCTGTATACACACATATATGTATATAACATGGATTCCATTATGTGCTGGGCTTGCCCCATCTGTTACACTGTAAGGTTTGAGTTGTTGGGATTCTCTGTATCTCATGGGCTGCTCTCTTCCCACTGTCCTGCCAGAAAGGTGCTGTCCTGATTGCATATTTATATATATGTTTATATACTGCCCATATATATTTTTATCTATTGCCCATAAAGGCCCCGCCTCTAAGTAAACATCACGTATAGGAGTCCCTGTCCTGCTCCCACAGTGTAACAGTAAACCCGTGACAGCCCCTCACTGGCCCCTTACAGCTATTTATAACCCTGCCCCTGAGAACAGCCCATGGACAGTGATCAGAAAGACTAGAGCCCTGGTTACAAGTAAGTATTTCAGGCAGAGCTTTGTGTATTTACTGACAGTAATCACCAGTCCCCCCTTCTCTTTAGCCCTTTAGCCCTTTAGCCTGGACCAAACCAAACACCACTGCCATTGTCACTACTACACTTTGGGCCTAGGGGGGAGGAATATAGTGCAGTCAGGGTTTGTTCTGTGCAGAGTATTTGGTGTAAATACTTCTATTTCATACATACATACATATATATATGGCTCTGATCCATTTGTATTGCTTGTACAGAATATACCTGCTTCTAATGAGACTCATTTTCATACCTGGCAGGAAACAAGGAGGAATATTCCTTAAATAAATGCATTTCTAAATAAATATCTGAGAAATGCCTTGTGTTTGCTCTGCTCATGGTGGGGCCAGTGTAGCCAGCCAACTTCTCCAGCTTTGTAGCTTCCTTAGTAGAAATGGGGAGGAGAGAAGGCGGGACAGAATGAGAATGGGGAGGAGATAAGGCGGGACAAAGAGAGAATGGGGAGGAGAGAAGGTGGGACCAAGGGAAAATGGGGAGGGGAAGTGCTGAAATGAGTTGTGGGTGGTGGAGTGGGGAAGAAGTACAGGATCAGAGAACTCTTCCCCCTGTTCTACTTGTGACATGGTCCAGCCCAGTTAGTGACATGGAAGAGACGTGAATGGCTGGGAGCCCCAGAGAGGAGGAGTCAGAGTTTGGAGCCAAATCCACAGGATGGGCCAACAGAGGAACCCCTTACTGCAGTGTCCAACCACAACCGGGAAATCCCAGGAGATCAGCGGCTGAGCTTGGCCAGGAGGAAAGGTGCCCAATGTACAGACACAACCCTGTTCCCTCCTGATGTTTGTAACCCCCACAATGTCTGCCTGGGAGCCCCCGGTAAGTGTCCAAGGGATACGTCTGTCTGTCTGCTGATTGCAAGGAGAGGCACTAGGGGGCAGCAGGAGCCGGGGTATTAGAGGCAGGGGACATTAAACTGAGCTGTGTGTATATATATATATATATAAATATACAGTATAGATATCCCATCTGGAGCAGAGTGTGGGACGGTGAAAGATATTTGCTCACATAGACCCCCTCGTGTCACCAGTGCAGGAGTCTCCATTGTGTCATGAAAGGGTTACAGGGACAAGGGTAGAAGTGGTGTGAGAGGGGCAAGAGGTGGGTGGGGAGAGTGACAGGTGAAGGTGACAGGGCAGGTAGGTTGCTGGGGATTTCAGGTAATGAATTGCCCTAATGGTGCGGCCGGAGCACTTGTACTAGTTCTGCCCCGTGTCTATCTGATTCCAGAGGCTCCACCCAACCTGGGGCAATTGGGCCCCACAGTGTGTTCTCTTGGGGAGCCCAGACTGGTGAGTGCACCCAGCAGCCATGTTGTTATCTGGCTTTACGGGGTACAGTAAACTCTTTATTCATTGGACCAACATTCCACCCAATAGCTTGTCCACCACTCCAATAAGCAAGTCAGGTTGTGCAGCCGGTGCCCATAGATAACATGTCGCTCTTATACACGGGGGCCTCGTTCTCATTCCGTGCTGCCATTGGCTGTGCCACCAGGGAGCCAATCACAAAGCAGAGGACGATTCTCCCAAAAACAGAACCACCCCAATAAGCAAGAAATACACATGGGCAAAGAGAAAGAAAAGGAATCCCCTGCCATTCCCAGCTCTGGCACAGAAAGGTGAGCCCCTGCCTCACTGCACATTCTAGGGGCTGAACCCCCACACAAGAAGGGCTACTGTTGCCCCGGCCATTGCTCAGAAATAACAGGTTTTGGCCACATTTGCCCCCACAGAACAGCAATGTCTCAACTTCTACTCTCTCTCCGGGTTCTGTCTCACCCAGTCCAGCAGAGTCCTGATCCGGCACTTACAGACCCACAGGTTCCACTCACAGCTTCTTCAGGTTGGGCAACTTGGGCAGGAGCTGGGCCAATTATCCAGTCAGGACTTTATTATGCAAATACAGGTGCCCAGCACGTAGGAACAAGAATAGATTCTTTTTTACTTTCCAACCCACAAGTGAAATTGCTGCATTGTCCAATATTTCTAAGTGCGGCCAACTTTGAAAGCATAAATCATTTGTTTGATTAGGCTTGTAGTGCAGTAAGTTCATATTTATGTTTAGTATACGAAATACAGCATTTCTAGCCTTATTCTATTTTACACTTTACTTCCCCTTTAACAATTTGAAAACTTAAAAGGCAGGTGGTCCTGATGGCTGAACTCCATCTTTTTACAAAATTAGGAAGGACAAAATCTCACCTTTTCTAACAAATCTATTTAATGATATTTAATTTTTTGGAAAAAGTTGACCTTTGTCAGGAGCTCTCCGCGGCGCTGCTCTCCTTACCGGCACTACATCCAAGATGGCGGCACCCTTGGGCACCACGCGGGTTGTGTCACTGGCGTTTAGTAGGGTATTGTGGTCTGTGTGTCCCTTTTCCATGGATTTGCCCAAACATTAGTCTATTCTGGAGGGAAGTCACTAGTTTTTTAATCATTCTCTCCAGGTTTTGCCTTATTGCATCTCGATGTCTTATCTTCCAGTTTTAATATAAAATCTATGTCCCAAGAGAGTCAAATATTGAGAAGCCAATAACCAGGAAAATGGAATTCTTGGCTCCATTATCAGCCCCTCATTATCACTTGTTCCAAGAAGAATTCTATTGAGTCCTTTACACTTAAATGCTCTCCTTACTTTCATGTCTGTGACTCCAGTACAGCTATGGGACCTGTTATCCACAATGCTCAGGGCCTGGGGGTTTCCAAACAATGGATCTTGAACTGAGCTTTGTGGATAACAGATCTCATACCTTTACTAGAAGTCAAACATGGCAGTTGTATGTTGGCTAATGGGACCTTCCTGAGGACAATGGGCTTTTCTTTTCATCCACTGGTTGAGTTTGTTGGTGTTTCTTTTATGGAATTCTTCATTGAAAGTCTTCCATTTTTATGTCCTAATTGCAGCACATATTGATTTTTATTGTTTAATGTGAAAATCCAATCAAACATATAGAGGGCAAGTCCAGGGCACCGTCGGGCACATGTGAGATCCAGTTGGTGGGCAGGTTTAAGGTGAGCGGCTTGGAGAGGTTGCCCAGCTGCTTGTGACTCGGCCCAGGTAAGTGACCTGTAACTTGTAACTACAGAGCAGGAATGGACTGACAGTCAAAATAGGCCCTGGCATTCAGCTACACAGAGGCCCAAATAGTCCGAAATACTGACCGTCTATGACACCTTACATCAGCCCCTCTGCATTTGCCACAACCCACAGATTGCCAGTCCAGCCCACTACAGAGGAATCAGACCCTGTGGCTGCTGGGTCAGGAGCTTTAGTCATAGGCAATTTCAATAAATATTGGTAAAACACGTCAACCTGTAGATATTTTGGGGGCCTGAAAGAAAACGAGCTGTGGGGCCCAGTAATATGTAGTTCCACGTGTACAAGTGAGGTTCTGCTGGTGCCGGAAGCCTCGTCTGTGGGTTCTGGAGATTGTTGGGCAGGTCCACATGCTGCAAGTGGCGCTACCAGCGCAGGGACAATGCCGGGATGGTGCCAATTTGATTGAAGGCAGAAGTACCGTGTCATCGTCTTCCTCCATATTCCTGGGGTGCAGTCCACTCTCCCCCAGGTGTAAGTGCAGGTACCAGCAGCAGAGCCCAGTGCCCAGGAACCCCCCCGAGCCACAGCCATGAGCCCCTCCCGGCCAATCATTGTGCCCAGTGGCACGGCCGTCCTGTTGTTGGACTCGGAGTTGTTGGAAGCACCATGTAATCTCCCCATTTATTAAGCAAACAGCTGATCATGTGATCTCTATAGCAACAGCCTTTAATTATGGGTTATGGGCCTGGCACCTCATTGTTCTGCTGGCGAGCTCCTGTGCACCGCCAACAAGAGAAACCTTTAACCCATTTAGAGACCCCTCTGGTACTTCATGCCTGTTGGGTTGTCTCTGTGGGATGGAGCTCAGTGGCTCTGGCCAGAGATTTGGAAGAAGCCAACATGCCATTACCCTGTACAAAGGTGTGTGCTCTCACCCTCACGTGGGCATCTTGGCAAACGCCGAGCAGCTTGTCCCACCCCATTCTCCCAGCCCCCCCCCCTAGAAAAAGTGAAATAAACACACCCTGCCCAGCTCTGCCAATTATCTCCCATGGGCAACCTTTTGCCTCTCATTGCTAGCCCTGCCAAGGTTTATAGAGCTGCTTGGCACTGGTTCATGTCCACGGGGCAACTAGATCCCAGCTCGGACCAGCCCCGACCCCGGCACAGCTACAGCAGCTTGCCATTAACCCCTGGGTCAGGATTCCCCGGACACTTTAGGTGACTCCTGTGCTGGAAGGTGCTCGGACCACTGTGCGACATCACTGCTGGGTGGGTGCTACTGATCAATGTAGGGGAAGCACCCCACTAACCACAGCTGCTTTGCAACCTACCCCTGTAGCAACTCCCTGCACCCCACTCACCCCCCTCTCTCTTCTGTCAGCACCCAGGGGAGATACTGGTGCCAGTGACTTTGTGTCCAGCACTGATCCAGAACCCCAATTCCAGTAAGCCAAGCTCATTACCCCTGGGGTATGTACAGATCCCATTAACCCCTAGAGAGGGTAATAACAACCCTGTACCACCATTTAGTTCCTCAGGTGATTCCCTGTGGCACAAACCAACCCCCTGATACACTGTTCTGTGCTCCATTAGCTCTCACTGCACCTTCTGTGTATCATAAGTCATCCTAGATTGCAAGCTCTTAGCTTGGTGATTAATGTCTCACTGCTGCCCTCATGTGGCACAAGCCTGTAACAGTATGAATGTGTGATTAATGTCTCACTGCTGCCCTCCTGTGGCACAAGCCTGTAACAGTATGAATGTGTGATTAATGTCTCACTGCTGTCCCTCCTGTGGCACAAGCCAGAACAGTATGAATGTGTAATTAATGTCTCACTGCTGCCCTCCTGTGGCAACAAGCCGGTGAACAGTTGAAGTGGGAGGATTAATGGCTCACTGCCTGCCCTCCTGTTGGCACAAGCCTGTAACAGTATGAATGGGGATAAGGTTCACTTGTAATGTCTCACTGCTGCCCTCCTGTGGCACAAGCCTGTAACAGTATGAATGTGTGATTAATGTCTCACTGCTGCCCTCCTGTGGCACAAGCCTGTAACAGTATGAATGTGTGATTAATGTCTCACTGCTGCCCTCCTGTGGCACCAAGCCTGTAACAGTATGAATGTTGTAATTAATGTCTCACTGCTGCCCTCCTGTTGGCACAAGCCTGTAACAGTATGAATGGGAGGATTAATGTCTCACTGCTGCCCTCCTGTGGCACAAGCCTGTAACAGTATGAATGGAGGATTAATGTCTCACTGCTGCCCTCCTGTGGGCACAAGCCTGTAACAGTATGAATGTGTAATTAATGTCTCACTGCTGCCCTCCTGTGGCACAAGCCTGTAACAGTATGAATGTGTGATTAATGTTTCTCACTGCTGCCCTCCTGTGCACAAAGCCTGTAACAGTATGAATGTGTGATTAATGTCTCACTGCTGCCCTCCCTGTGCACAAGCCTGTAACAGTATGAATGGAGGATTAATGTCTCACTGCTGCCCTCCTGTGGCACAAGCCTGTAACAGTATGAATGTGTGATTAATGTCTCACTGCTGCCCTCCTGTGGCACAAGCCTGTAACAGTATGAATGGAGGATTAATGTCTCACTGCTGCCCTCCTGTGGCACAAGCCTGTAACAGTATGAATGTGTGATTAATGTCTCACTGCTGCCCTCCTGTGGCACAAGCCTGTAACAGTATGAATGTGTGATTAATGTCTCACTGGCTGCCCTCCTGTGGCACAAGCCTGTAAACAGTATGAATGGAGGATTAATGTCTCACTGCTGCCCTCCTGTGGCACAAGCCTGTAACAGTTATGAATTGAGGATTAATGTCTCACTGCTGCCCTCCTGTCGCACAAGCCTGTAACAGTATGAATGTGTGATTAATGTCTCACTGCTGCCCTCCTGTGCACAAGCCTGTAACAGTATGAATGTGTGATTTATGTCTCACTGCTGCCCCTCCTGTGCACAAGCCTGTAACAGTATGAATGGAGGATTAATGTCTCACTGCTGCCCTCCTGTGGCACAAGCTGTAACAGTATGAATTAATGTCTCACTGCTGCCCTCCTGTGGCACAAGCCTGTAACAGTATGAATGGAGATTAAGTCTCACTGCTGCCCTGTGGCACAAGCCTGTAAAGCCTGTAACAGTATGAATGTGAATTAATGTCTCACTGCTGCCCTCCTGTGGCACAAGCCTGTAACAGTATGAATGTGTGATTAATGTCTCACTGCTGCCTCCTGTGCACAAGCCTGTAACAGCTCACTGCTGACAAGCCTGTAACAGTATGAATGTGTAATTAATGTCTCACTGCTGCCCTCCTGTGGCAACAAGCTGTAACAGTATGAATGTGTGATTAATGTCTCACTGCTGCCCTCCTGTGGCACAAGCCTGTAACAGTATGAATGTGTGATTAATGTCTCACTGCTGCCCTCCTGTGGCACAAGCCTGTAACAGTATGAATGGAGGATTAATGTCTCACTGCTGCCCTCCTGTGGCACAAGCCTGTAACAGTATGAATGTGTGATTAATGTCTCACTGCTGCCCTCCTGTGGCACAAGCCTGTAACAGTATGAATGTGTGATTAATGTCTCACTGCTGCCCTCCTGTGGCACAAGCCTGTAACAGTATGAATGTGTGATTAATGTCTCACTGCTGCCCTCCTGTGGCACAAGCCTGTAACAGTATGAATGTGTAATTAATGTCTCATTGCTGCCCTCCTGTGGCACAAGCCTGTAACAGTATGAATGTGTAATTAATGTCTCACTGCTGCCCTCCTGTGGCACAAGCCTGTAACAGTATGAATGTGTGATTAATGTCTCACTGCTGCCCTCCTGTGGCACAAGCCTGTAACAGTATGAATGTGTAATTAATGTCTCACTGCTGCCCTCCTGTGGCACAAGCCTGTAACAGTATGAATGTGTGATTAATGTCTCACTGCTGCCCTCCTGTGGCACAAGCCTGTAACAGTATGAATGGAGGATTAATGTCTCACTGCTGCCCTCCTGTGGCACAAGCCTGTAACAGTATGAATGGAGGATTAATGTCTCACTGCTGCCCTCCTGTGGCACAAGCCTGTAACAGTATGAATGTGTGATTAATGTCTCACTGCTGCCCTCCTGTGGCACAAGCCTGTAACAGTATGAATGTGTGATTAATGTCTCACTGCTGCCCTCCTGTGGCACAAGCCTGTAACAGTATGAATGGAGGATTAATGTCTCACTGCTGCCCTCCTGTGGCACAAGCCTGTAACAGTATGAATGGAGGATTAATGTCTCACTGCTGCCCTCCTGTGGCACAAGCCTGTAACAGTATGAATGTGTGATTAATGTCTCACTGCTGCCCTCCTGTGGCACAAGCCTGTAACAGTATGAATGTGTAATTAATGTCTCACTGCTGCCCTCCTGTGGCACAAGCCTGTAACAGTATGAATGTGTGATTAATGTCTCACTGCTGCCCTCCTGTGGCACAAGCCTGTAACAGTATGAATGTGTAATTAATGTCTCACTGCTGCCCTCCTGTGGCACAAGCCTGTAACAGTATGAATGTGTAATTAATGTCTCACTGCTGCCCTCCTGTGGCACAAGCCTGTAACAGTATGAATGTGTGATTAATGTCTCACTGCTGCCCTCCTGTGCACAAGCCTGTAACAGTATGAATGTGTGATTAATGTCTCACTGCTGCCCTCCTGTGGCACAAGCCTGTAACAGTATGAATGTGTAATTAATGTCTCATTGCTGCCCTCCTGTGGCACAAGCCTGTAACAGTATGAATGTGTAATTAATGTCTCACTGCTGCCCTCCTGTGGCACAAGCCTGTAACAGTATGAATGTGTGATTAATGTCTCACTGCTGCCCTCCTGTGGCACAAGCCTGTAACAGTATGAATGTGTGATTAATGTCTCACTGCTGCCCTCCTGTGGCACAAGCCTGTAACAGTATGAATGTGTGATTAATGTCTCACTGCTGCCCTCCTGTGGCACAAGCCTGTAACAGTATGAATGTGTGATTAATGTCTCACTGCTGCCCTCCTGTGGCACAAGCCTGTAACAGTATGAATGTGTGATTAATGTCTCACTGCTGCCCTCCTGTGGCACAGCCTGTAACAGTATGAATGTTGCCATTAATGTCTCACTGCTGTTTGCCTGTAACAGTATGAATGTGTGATTAATGTCTCACTGCTGCCCTCCTGTGGCACAAGCCTGTAACAGTATGAATGTGTGATTAATGTCTCACTGCTGCCCTCCTGTGGCACAAGCCTGTAACAGTATGAATGTGTGATTAATGTCTCACTGCTGCCCTCCTGTGGCACAAGCCTGTAACAGTATGAATGGAGGATTAATGTCTCACTGCTGCCCTCCTGTGGCACAAGCCTGTAACAGTATGAATGTGTGATTAATGTCTCACTGCTGCCCTCCTGTGGCACAAGCCTGTAACAGTATGAATGTGTGATTAATGTCTCTCACTGCTGCCCTCCTGTGGCACAAGCCTGTAACAGTATGAATGTGTGATTAATGTCTCACTGCTGCCCTCCTGTGGCACAAGCCTGTAACAGTATGAATGTGTGATTAATGTCTCACTGCTGCCCTCCTGTGGCACAAGCCTGTAACAGTATGAATGTGTAATTAATGTCTCACTGCTGCCCTCCTGTGGCACAAGCCTGTAACAGTATGAATGTGTGATTAATGTCTCACTGCTGCCCTCCTGTGGCACAAGCCTGTAACAGTATGAATGTGTAATTAATGTCTCACTGCTGCCCTCCTGTGGCACAAGCCTGTAACAGTATGAATGTGTAATTAATGTCTCACTGCTGCCCTCCTGTGGCACAAGCCTGTAACAGTATGAATGTGTGATTAATGTCTCACTGCTGCCCTCCTGTGGCACAAGCCTGTAACAGTATGAATGTGTGATTAATGTCTCACTGCTGCCCTCCTGTGGCACAAGCCTGTAACAGTATGAATGTGTAATTAATGTTCTCATTGCTGCCCTCCTGTGGCACAAGCCTGTAACAGTATGAATGTGTAATTAATGTCTCACTGCTGCCCTCCTGTGGCACAAGCCTGTAACAGTATGAATGTGTGATTAATGTCTCACTGCTGCCCTCCTGTGGCACAAGCCTGTAACAGTATGAATGTGTGATTAATGTCTCACTGCTGCCCTCCTGTGGCACAAGCCTGTAACAGTATGAATGTGTGATTAATGTCTCACTGCTGCCCTCCTGTGGCACAAGCCTGTAACAGTATGAATGTGTGATTAATGTCTCACTGCTGCCCTCCTGTGGCACAAGCCTGTAACAGTATGAATGTGTGATTAATGTCTCACTGCTGCCCTCCTGTGGCACAAGCCTGTAACAGTATGAATGTGTGATTAATGTCTCACTGCTGCCCTCCTGTGGCACAAGCCTGTAACAGTATGAATGTGTGATTAATGTCTCACTGCTGCCCTCCTGTGGCACAAGCCTGTAACAGTATGAATGTGTGATTAATGTCTCACTGCTGCCCTCCTGTGGCACAAGCCTGTAACAGTATGAATGTGTGATTAATGTCTCACTGCTGCCCTCCTGTGGCACAAGCCTGTAACAGTATGAATGTGTGATTAATGTCTCACTGCTGCCCTCCTGTGGCACAAGCCTGTAACAGTATGAATGTGTGATTAATGTCTCACTGCTGCCCTCCTGTGGCACAAGCCTGTAACAGTATGAATGTGTAATTAATGTCTCACTGCTGCCCTCCTGTGGCACAAGCCTGTAACAGTATGAATGTGTGATTAATGTCTCACTGCTGCCCTCCTGTGGCACAAGCCTGTAACAGTATGAATGGAGGATTAATGTCTCACTGCTGCCCTCCTGTGGCACAAGCCTGTAACAGTATGAATGTGTGATTAATGTCTCACTGCTGCCCTCCTGTGGCACAAGCCTGTAACAGTATGAATGTGTAATTAATGTCTCACTGCTGCCCTCCTGTGGCACAAGCCTGTAACAGTATGAATGTGTGATTAATGTCTCACTGCTGCCCTCCTGTGGCACAAGCCTGTAACAGTATGAATGGAGGATTAATGTCTCACTGCTGCCCTCCTGTGGCACAAGCCTGTAACAGTATGAATGTGTGATTAATGTCTCACTGCTGCCCTCCTGTGGCACAAGCCTGTAACAGTATGAATGTGTGATTAATGTCTCACTGCTGCCCTCCTGTGGCACAAGCCTGTAACAGTATGAATGTGTAATTAATGTCTCATTGCTGCCCTCCTGTGGCACAAGCCTGTAACAGTATGAATGTGTAATTAATGTCTCACTGCTGCCCTCCTGTGGCACAAGCCTGTAACAGTATGAATGTTATATAATGTAATAATGTAATATATATATGTTATATAATGTAATATTTACACAGAAATGAGAGTTGGGTAAATAATACATTTATAGTTCTGTCTTCACGTGTTTAACTATATATTTACACAGAATTTGCATTTTTCTACCAATAGCTGCAATAGCGCAGTCGCTGGTGTTCTGTTTGGTGCGTGAAAGTTTTGAGTTCGATTCCCGCCAAAGAAGAGTATTGACTTATTTAAATATTTACACAGAACTAAAAGTTGGGTAAATGATACATTTATAGTTCTGTCTTCACGTGTTTAACTATATATTTACAAAGAATTTGCAATTCACTACCAATAGCTGCAATAGCGCAGTCGCTGGTGTTCTGTTTGGTGCGTGAAAGTTTTGAGTTCGATTCCCGCCAAAGAAGAGTATTGACTTATTTAAATATTTACACGGAACTAAAAGTTGGGTAAATGATACATTTATAGTTCTGTCTTCACGTGTTTAACTATATATTTACAAAGAATTTGCAATTCGCTACCAATAGCTGCAATAGCGCAGTCGCTGGTGTTCTGTTTGGTGCGTGAAAGTTTTGAGTTCGATTCCCGCCAAAGAAGGGTATTGTCTTATTTAAATATTTACACAGAACTAAAAGTTGGGTAAATGATACATTTATAGTACTGTCTTCACGTGTTTAACTATATATTTACAAAGAATTTGCAATTTACTACCAATAGCAATTCACTACCAATAGCTGCAATAGCGCAGTCGCTGGTGTTCTGTTTGGTGCGTGAAAGTTTTGAGTTCGATTCCCGCCAAAGAAGGGTATTGTCTTATTTAAATATTTACACAGAACTAAAAGTTGGGTAAATGATACATTTATAGTACTGTCTTCACGTGTTTAACTATATATTTACAAAGAATTTGCAATTTACTACCAATAGCTGCAATAGCGCAGTCGCTAAGTGTTTCGTTTGGTGCGTGAAAATTTTGAGTTCGATTCCCGCCAAAGAAAAGTATTGTCTTATCTAAATATTTACACAGAATTGAAAGTTGGGTAAATGATACATTTATAGTACTGTCTTAACGTCTTTTAACAATATATTTACAAAGAAGCAAGTGTTTCTGTTAATTGCTGCAATAGCACAGGCGCTAAGTGTTTCGTTTGGTGCGTGAAAGTTTTGAGTTTGATTCCCGCCAAAGAAAAGTATTGTCTTATCTAAATATTTACACAGAATTGAAAGTTGGGTAAATGATACATTTATAGTACTGTCTTAACGTCTTTTAACAATATATTTACAAAGAAGCAAGTGTTTCTGTCAATTGCTGCAATAGCACAGGCGCTAAGTGTTTCGTTTGGTGCGTGAAAGTTTTGAGTTCGATTCCCGCCAAAGAAGAGTATTGTCTTATTTAAATATTTACACAGAACTAAAAGTTGGGTAAATGATACATTTATAGTTCTGTCTTCACGTGTTTAACTATATATTTACAAAGAATTTGCAATTCACTACCAATAGCTGCAATAGCGCAGTCGCTGGTGTTCTGTTTGGTGCGTGAAAGTTTTGAGTTCGATTCCCGCCAAAGAAGAGTATTGACTTATTTAAATATTTACACAGAACTAAAAGTTGGGTAAATGATACATTTATAGTTCTGTCTTCACGTGTTTAACTATATATTTACAAAGAATTTGCAATTCACTACCAATAGCTGCAATAGCGCAGTCGCTGGTGTTCTGTTTGGTGCGTGAAAGTTTTGAGTTCGATTCCCGCCAAAGAAGAGTATTGACTTATTTAAATATTTACACGGAACTAAAAGTTGGGTAAATGATACATTTATAGTTCTGTCTTCACGTGTTTAACTATATATTTACAAAGAATTTGCAATTCGCTACCAATAGCTGCAATAGCGCAGTCGCTGGTGTTCTGTTTGGTGCGTGAAAGTTTTGAGTTCGATTCCCGCCAAAGAAGGGTATTGTCTTATTTAAATATTTACACAGAACTAAAAGTTGGGTAAATGATACATTTATAGGCTCTGTCTTCACGTGTTTAACTATATATTTACAAAGAATTTGCAATTCACTACCAATAGCTGCAATAGCGCAGTCGCTGGTGTTCTGTTTGGTGCGTGAAAGTTTTGAGTTCGATTCCCGCCAAAGAAGAGTATTGACTTATTTAAATATTTACACAGAACTAAAAGTTGGGTAAATGATACATTTATAGGTTCTGTCTTCACGTGTTTAACTATATATTTACAAAGAATTTGCAATTTACTACCAATAGCTGCAATAGCGCATTCGCTAAGTGTTTCGTTTGGTGCGTGAAAATTTTGAGTTCGATTCCCGCCAAAGAAAAGTATTGTCTTATCTAAATATTTACACAGAATTGAAAGTTGGGTAAATGATACATTTATAGTACTGTCTTAACGTCTTTTAACAATATATTTACAAAGAAGCAAGTGTTTCTGTCTATTGCTGCAATAGCACAGGCGCTAGAGATGCGTCTTCCATCGTAAAGGTTATGAGTTCAATTCCAGCCAAAGAGCTTTAACAAATAATTACTTTAAAGTGCTGTCTTAACTTGTTTTAACTATACCTTTACAAAGAATGGAGACTTTGCATCCAGCGCTGTGATGGCTCGGTGGCTTAGTGCGCTGCTTAACATACAAAGAATTCCAGGTTCAATTCCTCCAGATGACCTGAACCTAACATAAGTTACTCAAAATGTCCGAATTCCAGCTTCAAAAATGGCCGAGTATGGTATGTCCAGGTTCCAAGATGGCTGAGTACAAAAGTTCAAAGGTGGGCGTGTACAGAAGGACGAGGTTCCAAGCTGGGCGTGTACAGAAAGTCGAGGTTCCAAGCTGGGTGTGTACAGAAAGTCGAGATTCCAAGCTGGGCGTGTACAGAAAGTCGAGGTTCCAAGCTGGGCGTGTACAGAAGGTTGAGGTTCCAAGCTGGGCGTGTACAGAAGGTCGAGGTTCCAAGCTGGGCGTGTACAGAAGTTCGAGGTTCCAAGCTGAGCGGGTACAGAAGGTCGAGGTTCCAAGCTGAGCGGGTACAGAAGGTCGAGGTTCCAAGCTGAGCGGGTACAGAAGGTCGAGGTTCCAAGCTGAGCGGGTACAGAAGGTCGAGGTTCCAAGCTGGGCGGGTACAGAAGTTCGAGGTTCCAAGCTGAGCGGGTACAGAAGGTCGAGGTTCCAAGCTGAGCGGGTACAGAAGATCCAGACTCCAAGATGGCAGAGTACAGACAAGTCCAGGTTCTGAAATGGCGTGAGTAGATCTTTTAATTTCAAATTTATTTGAAAAAAAATACAATAAAAACCACATTTTTCACTCCTCACCCTCTCTGTGTTCCTCACACCCTCGCTCTATCCTGCCTTCCGCACAGTCACACATTGGAATCTCTTGCCTTCTCTCACCTGCGATCCTCACAGTCACGATTTGAACTCTCGCTCCCACCGGCCTGCGATCCGCACAGTCACAGATGGGATTAGAACTCACGCCCTCTCTCACCTGCCTGCAATCCACACAGTCACAGATGGGATTTGAACTCTCGCTCTCACCTGCCTGTGATCCGCACAGTCTCAGATGGGATTTGAACTCAGGCCGACAGGTTCTGCTACCCAGCAGTGCTACTCCACGAGCCACCTGTCTGCACAGAATCCTACTGTGTTTTTGGTAAATTTATCATGGATTATGTTGTTTGTTTAGCACTTTAAAGGGAAAAGACATTTCTCAATCGCTGCCGCAACTGGATTCGAACCCAAGTCCCAAGCGATCCAAGCCATGGGATTTGAAGTCAAGCTCACAGGTACTGCTACGCATTGAGCCACCTTGCCGCCCTGTAGTCAGCACTTGTCTTTCGTATATTTATAATCGATCACGTTTATTCAACACTTTATATATACATACATACATACATATACTTATATACTTATTGTTCTTTCCCCACTACGTGTTACCCTGGTGTGTAGCTTGACATGCAGCTAAACTTCTTCCTTTATTAATCCACTGACACCAGATTGGAAAGATTCTGATTTTATTAACAAGGGGAAGGTGTGAAACTGGGGAACAGAAAATGATTTATATCATAACACAAGTACATAGACAGTGTGGAAAATAGCCGTATAATGCATAAAGGATGAGAGGCATCTGGATGCAAGTAAAGCCTAGAAGCCTGGGTATACAGCAGGACTATCAGGTGGCTGCACAAACATAACAAGTTATAAAACGTGTATAAAATGACAAAACAAGAAAATAATGGTATGGATTTATAAAGCAGGCTTTGTAGATCATTAACACCTAACAAGAATACTACCACAAGGCTGGATGGGGTAGGATTACTGCACATGATGTTGGGCAGTGACCAGTATAAAGATGGCAGCTACACTGATCATTTCCTGCTGTTACACATGCAAGTAGTGGAGGGCCAATAATGGAAGCCAGTGTTGACCACTCCCTCTCTTTTTAAACCACACCCATGTCATTTTAAGACATACCCTTAAATCCATATACCCCCTCACCCCCAGCACATAATTAAACACCTTAGGGGCCGCTAACACTAATTTATTTTAAATGCTAACAAACCCTCAGAACAAATACCAGGCTAATGTTCCACAGACAGAGCATGTCACACACACACACACACAGAGCATGTCACACACACACACACACACACACACACACAGACAGAGCATGTCACACACACACACACACAGAGCATGTCACACACACAGACAGAGCATGTCACACACACACAGAGCATGTCACACACACACACACACACACACAGACAGAGCATGTCACACACACACACACACAGAGCATGTCACACACACACACACAGAGCATGTCACACACACACACACACACACACACACACAGAGCATGTCACACACAGACACAGAGCATGTCACACACACACAGAGCATGTCACACACACACACACACACACAGAGCATGTCACACACAGACACAGAGCATGTCACACACACACAGACAGAGCATGTCACACACACACACACACAGACACACACACAGAGCATGTCACACACACACACACATAGAGCATGTTACACACACACACACAGAGCATGTCACACACAGACACACACACACAGAGCATGTCACACACACACACACACACACACAGAGCATGTCACACACACACAGAGCATGTCACACACACACACAGACACACACACAGAGCATGTCACACACACACACAGAGCATGTCACACACACAGAGCATGTCACACACACACACACACACACACACACAGACACACACACAGAGCATGTCACACACACACACACAGAGCATGTCACACACACAGACAGAGCATGTCACACACACACAGAGCATGTCACACACACACACAGAGCATGTCACACACAGACACAGCATGTTACTCACAGACACACACAGAGCATGTCACACACACACACACACAGACACACAGAGCATGTCACACACAGACAGACATAGCATGTCACACACACACAGACAGAGCATGTCACACACACACACACAGAGCATGTCACACACACACAGAGCATGTCACACACACAGACAGAGCATGTCACACACACACAGAGCATGTCACACACACAGACAGAGCATGTCACAGACACACAGACAGACAGAGCATGTCACACACAGGGAACATAGGGAAGGCAGAACAGAGCAAGAGACAATGAAAACTGCCAGGACCAGTCTAATATGTGCTACATACAGTGACACAGTGCTGGGGCCCCATTAGCATTTTGTATAAAGTGTGAACAGGTGAACAATGTGGCAGTTTCAGTCTGGGTCTCAGGTAGAACAGTACAGGGCTTTAGGGGAGTGAACAATAGAGGTGTCACAAGTGTGAACAATACAGGGGGATCACAGGTGTGAACAATACAAGGTATGTTTAAACAATACAGGGGCCAGTTCATCTCTGTAGTGAAACCATTTAAATCTTACACATGGTAAGCAGACACAGCAGGTAGGTGGGGGAGCCACACAAAGGGGGGGGTCGCCAGTTGGACAGCCCTGTCCTAGGCAAACATAACCTGTGATGATCCATCTGAGGTCTAGCTTCTGTGCATAAGGTGCATTGTGAGGCCTATTTATCTGGTCCCTTGCTTTGTTGACCTGTAGGATATCTCTTCCAAGAAGAAGCATAATCTGGGCCTTGGGGTTGAGTTCAGGGATTAAGTGCATTGTATGTTTTAAGTGCACATGGTGCATAGCCACATCTGGTGTAAGAATTTCAGATCTATTATCAGGAACACGATTGCAGTCGATCACAGTTGGCAAGGGCAAGCATATTTGTCCATATGGACTCCTCTTTATCATAGCAGAGGGGGCAGTTGTGGGGATACCCCTAGGCTTGGATAGTTGGCTGGTGTGGTGACTGTATGCAGGTTCACTTTGCTCAGCATTGCCCTTTTGGTGCAGTTGTGACTTGCTGTTGGCGTGTGGAGGTGTATGGCATCCTTGGTTTGGCTATGGGGTAGCGTGTTGACCTGTTCCTTGTGCTAAAACAGAATCTGTACACCATTTGGAGTGCTGCTAGACATATGCAGACGTACACTGGGTCTTGGGGCTCAACCTTCAGATCAGGCACCCTGCTGTGTTTTGCGTTGTCAGGGTATGTGATTGTCTCCTCAGCAGCTTCCCTATCTATGCCCAGATTTTTTAGAGATGCTTCTAAGCGTGAGCTCTTCACTTTCATTTCTGCTTTCTCTATTTTTGCTTCCATCTCCTTTTCAGCAAAGAAGGCCCGTGCCTTAGCCACTTCTGTAACAAAGGAGCACTGAGAGGAACCAGCAATTTGTCATCTAGTCAGGTCCGGATTTGTTGAGAGGCCACCAAGGCCCAAGTATAGGGCAGCAGGATCTGCCGAGATACAATCGTTTTTAAAATTTCCTGTGCACCCATCCTCATTGCTCCTGTCCTGATTATGCAAATGTGTGCGAATAAAGGGGAGGGGATGGGGGCGACAAATGGCAGCCGGCCTAGGGGTGCCCTGGATCTAGTTGTTAATGAAGGTGACATTATGTGACAGTGGATTAGCCTTTAGCCTGCTGTAGCTGTTGTGACTTCTCTTGGCTACTGTCACTTAGTAGCAGTGGCTGAATGTGGATCGCTGTCCTAGAATCTTGCCTGTGCAGTGTGATTTGCTCTGACTTTGTTTCACTGTGCATGCAGTAAAGCTACAGTTTGATCCACCTGCTTGATAACCATTGTTTTACTGTTCTGTCCTCACTACCTGTTACCCTGGGGTCGTGTGTAGCTTGACATGCAGCTAAACTCCTTCCTTCCTCAATCCACTGGCACCAGATTAGAAAGCTTTAGTTTTCAATACCAAGGGGAAGGTGTGAAACTGGGGAACAGAAAAATGACAGTGTTTAGTGAAACCATACAATATATATCATAACACAAGTACATAGACAGTGTGGAAAATAGCCGTATAATGCATAAAGGATAAGAGGCATCTGGATGCAAGTAAAGCCTAGAAGCCTGGGTATACAGCAGGACTATCAGGTGGCTGCACAAACATAACAAGTTATAAAACGTGTATAAAATGACAAAATAAGAAAATAATGGTATGGATTTATAAAGCAGGCTTTGTAGATCATTAACACCTAACAAGAATACTACCACAAGGCTGGATGGGGTAGGATTACTGCACATGATGTTGGGCAGTGACCAGTATAAAGATGGCAGCTACACTGATCATTTCCTGCTGTTACACATGGTCACATGGTAAAGGTACAGGAAGCAAAGAAAGTCATTTTTATAGCAATGCACATAAACCACTGACTAAACCACTAGGTGGTGCAAACAAACAATAAAATGATGCTGGAGGCAAAACATATATCATTATCATATCTATTCAGCACTTATAAGAGAAAAGACAGACAAACAAGGCTGGATTCAAGATCCCACCCCAGAGCTCATAGCCTAACGCACTAGGACACGTTCACTAACCCCTATCCCTTATTTATATGGTATCGACCCAACACTCCAAACACAAAGAAGAAGGAGCAAACACTGCCAACCATGGCGTCTCTGAGCTGCTCACATATGTTACAGCAAGAAAACAAGCGACTTCTCCAGCCTTCAGCTTGGGTTGCTCCTGGTGGCACCACAGTCAGGAAAATCCCAGCTCTACGTGGCACAGTTGGGAATATTTTTGGCCTGGAAATGATTGCTCCCTTACAGAAGAACCCACATGTTAGTCACCCATAAAAAAGCTGAATGTGTGGCAATGGAGAGCCATGAGCAGAGAGTCACTGAGAGGATGGCTTTAAAGGGGCCTCCAGAGAGGCTGCTCTGTATGTTTCAATCTGCAAGTGCTGGATTCCCTCCTATAACAACATCTGCAATTACAGCAGGACGGGGCAGAATATGTGCAAGAGGAGCAGAGAGACCCACCACTGGATTGTAAGCTCTTCACACTAGTTCTTCAAAAAATATTATTCCTGTGAAGCACTGATTAATGATTATTTGACTTTTTGACTGTTGCTCACACCAGATATATATATTTAGGTAAATATGATTGGGGTTATGATTAATGGCTTACATGGTACATATTTTAACTTAGAGGGGTGTTTCACCTTTAAAGCGATACTTATACATTCCTATAAAAATCATAGGAACATGTTCATATCAATGAAGAGATGCTGCACGCCAAATATTTGCAACCAAAGGTCACGCCCAGCCCAGAGAACCTTAGTGAATCCGACCCTCCGACACAGCTAAGGGATCTTCTGCGGTTGGTTCGGTCACGCTGGGCTGGGGGCGGGTGATCCTTCCATAGGCTGGAGCCCTGATTTCAGACATAGGGATCCAATCATTGGACCCTAGGGCCCACAATCGGATCAGCCCAATATCGCCCATTCAAGGTGGGTTTACCAGGGCAAGATACACTCATTGGGCAACCTCTCCAAACACGCAGATATCACAGGTATCGACTAGTGACTGAGTCTCACCAGAAGTTCCAGCTCAAGTTTTAGATCAAATGTTACTACTTATTAACAGTGAAAAAGGGACCCTATTACCTTACTCTCTACCCCCCAGAAATATTTGCAAGCAACAACATGTACAATCATTAGCGTATACTCATGACTCCCAGATCAGTGTATTTCAGCCAGTGGAGAAACACTTGATACCCCTCTGTGCCACCTGAACTATTGCCACATTGCAAGAAAATAGGTCTGAGTATTTTGAAACCAACTGTCATCTGTGATGTAATTGTGGGGATAGTCGCCCGTATTTGTACTACCAACAGTGTAGGAAATTGGCATCTTGGTTTTGTTTTCAGGGTAAAATGAGGTATTGTTGAGGCAGAACGGAGGCACGGGCAAAAAAATCACTGGGGCTCATGAAGGGGGAGGTTGACATATTTGAATATGCAAGAAGGAAAGTGGCAGTAAGGTGCGGTGTATGGAGGAAGGGGGCCACCATCCTGAGGTTGGCTAATGCAAGCATAAGGTGCTGTTAAACACATTCCGCTGGAACTTTACAAATTGGAGTCTGTATAAGCCTTATCTTTACTTGACTTATATCCAACCAGCACCGGGAGCATGTGTGGCCAATACATCATTGAGTAATATGGAGAGCAGAACTGCAGAATTGCACTATAGCGATTGCTATCCCGTCCAACATCTAACGGGACTGAACAGTTTGTTTCTGCCTTATGCACATGTTTGATCACGGGCCATTACACTTCAACTCCACGAATGATGCTTCAAATAGCACACTAGACAACACCAGCACCAGTAAGATTGCTTTGGATGACATTTAACCTGACCTCAGCCGCTGAATATATCTTACGGAACACGCTACATTCATTATTGTGCACCACAAGGAATTTACAACTTGGGAATTAACCCCTGCACACTAACATCGGACTAACTGGATTCACGTTGGCTTACTAACTTTGTTATGCTCATTAAAAAAGTGGCTATTATGCTCACTAACACATTGTAGCATGAATTTTAGCGAGCTACCAACACAGTGTTAAGTTCAAGTCCACACCATTCACTTCTCTTACATCTGGTTTCATTTATTAGGTGGTGTAGTCTAGGAACCTCAAAAAAGGGGAGGGGGATCCCTCCTTTCAGATGCAGTACTGCTTGTTTTTAACATGATTTTATATATATTTTCATGGCATGGTTGTGAATAAATATTGCCTTTTCATACTATATTGATTTATCTGTTGTCATATTGCATTACCCAGCAGCAGGAGTCTTTGGGGGTTAAGTCCCAATTTTGGCCTATTTATATTTCATTAATTGTTTGAGGACACCCCAGCCACTCCAGCTCCTGGTTACTTCTTAATTGAATTTGCTCTGCTTGAGTTTCAGGTAGTTGGTAAAGTGGCAGTAAGCTGTCAGGGGGATAACGGTTTTTCTGTAGTCACAGGAGGTAAAAGCGTTTTTCTTCCACAAGAACGAGCACCAGTAAAAAGCTTTGACACAGGAACCAAAAGAAATTCCTTTCGAGATAGGAAGTTCCCCAGAGAGAGACGTCAATTTAGAGACGCAAGACAAAACAAAGAACAATTATTGGAGAGGAGGTCAAAGTTCAATTGTCAAGATACAAGGAAACAGGATTAATCCAAAAAGCGGTACTGAGGTCGAGGCCAATACCCAGAAGATTAGAAAAATTTGTAGGAATCTGGACAAAGTCAGTAAAAGTTCAATGGGTAATCCAAATGTTGAGAAGAGGATATCTTTTGGAACTTGAGACTTATCCAAAGTACAGTTTGTTCCAATTATCAAGAATTCCTGGTCAGACAGACAAATGAAAAGTACTAATAAGTTACATTCGGCAAATGTTACAGGATGCAGCCATAATTGCGGTACCACAAGAAGACAGAGGGAAAGGTGTTTACACAAAACTTTTTTTACTGAAAAAGAAGACAGGAGACTTACGCCCAGTGTTGGATTTGAGATCAATAAACTCATTTTTAAAGATAGAGAGATTGAAAATGGAATCGATCCAATCTATAATTGCACAGATAGAACAAGGAGACTGGATGCTGTCATTAGACCTCAAGGACACATATCTCCACATACCAGTGGCTCAGAGACATCAAAAGTTTCTAAGATTTGCGATGGAACAAGACATGCATTACCAATTCACATGTTTACCATTTGGTCTAGCAACATCACCTCGGGTGTTCACGAAGGTTTTGCAAACACTAATTGCAGAAATAAGAAAAACAGGAATCCAAATGTATCACTATTTGGACGACATACTCTTAAAGGCCAGAGAGCCGAAAGTTTTACACAAACACAGAGAGTTTGTGATACAGTTTCTTTGCGAACACGGATGGGAGATAAATCAGCAGAAGAGTCAATTTGTTCCAACGCAAGATCTGATTTATTTAGGAGCAAGGTTTCTAACGAAACAAATGGTGGTTACATTGCCAGTACAAAAGAAGGAGAAAATAAAAGCCACACTAAATCAATTACTGAAGAAATCTACAAGAACGGCCAGAGAGATGGGCAAGATGGCACATAAGACCATTGCAACAGTGCTTCCTACGACAGTGGGGGAGACCAGAGGCAGATTGGGAATAGAAAATAATCTTGACACAAGAAGTAAAACAAGAATTGAATTTGGACAGAGGGGTATCTCTCAATCAAACACGTTGGACGATGTTAACGACAGATTCCAGTCCTCAGGGCTGGGGAGCCCACGTGAATCAATCCATTCTTCAAGGCACTTGGAGAAAAGAAGAACAAGTCTTGACAGCCAATGTGCTAGAACTCAGGGCAGTGTGGAGAGCGATGCAACAACTAGATCGCGAGTTAACAGGAACAGGCCTGTTCATAGGCGGAGGGTGCATTTTGTGTTTGGGAAGGCTAAAATTGACCACTCTCTAGCTGACTAAGGGCTCTTACACACGGCTGGTTTTTGGTGTGCTCCCCTGCGGCTGAACGGAAGAAAGTGCAACGCAGGGGAGTGCAGGAATAGACACACTCAATTATTGTGAATGGGGCTGTACTAGCAGGTATGACGCAGCATGTTGCGTTTCACCTGCATTCGGCACATACATGCGTCTGTGTGAGTACAGCCCCCGTCACAATACTTGCGTACGTCTAATCTTACGCTCCCCTGCAGCTGAACGGAAGAAAGCGGAACGCAGGGGAGCGCAGCAACAAACGCCTGCGTGTAAGAGCCCTTAATGCTAATGTCAGATATAGTATTAGATGCTGCTAAAAAAAATTAACCCTCGCAACTACCTTGTGCACATCCCACTGATTTCAATGAGAACCGTGCAGAAGGGCAGGTGAAAATGCTTTTCCAACCCAAAATGCTCAGGATGAGTTTACAGATGTTCCCCTTAATTCTGCTCATCCATGTTAGGCGACCTACTTTAAAAGGAAGGGGCTTTTTTTATTAATTTTTAATTTATTAATTTATAAATTGAAAATGTGCTGTAGACTAAAAATTGGTTGGTTTATTTTCATGGGTTTCGATGGAAGATTGAAGCATGTTGTCTTAGGTAGGTTAGCAAGTTTCACCTTTAAACTAAATTTTAGTATGATGTAAAGAGTGATAATCTGATTATTATTTGTGGTTTTTGAGTTATTTAGTTTCTTATTCAGCAGCTCTCCAGTTTGCAATTTCAGCAATCTGGTTGCTAGGGTCCAAATTACCATAGCAACCATGCACTTATTTGAATAAGAGACTGTATAATGGATAAAAGAGGATCTGAATAAAAATATGAGTAATAAAAAGTGGAAATAATAATTATCAGACGGGTTCAGTGAACCCCATTTGAAAGCTGGAAATAATCTGTTAATGCTTTTCAAAGTGGCTTGGATGATTTCTTGGACAGACTATCAAAGGCTATTGTAATACTAAACTCTATAGTTAGTATAGATATGGGTATATATCATTTGTGTGAGTATATGGAGGGATCAGTGTGTACGTATGGATGCTGGGTTTCATTTGTCAGCAGGCATGAACTAGGATTCAAAATAGGCCTAATCACCAGCCCACTAAATAGTCACAGACTATGGCATTTTACAGCAGCCCTTTTGGCATTTGCCAGAAGCCACAGATTGTAAATCTGGGTTTGACTTTAAGGTAGTGGATATTGACACTTTCAGTGGGTACTGGCACATCAGGTATTTAGGCAGGGTGCTAATACTGTAACATTGCCACAGAAACACTTGTTTATTTTTCAATATATACATAAACAAGCCTCTATACTTTCCCTTGTACAAAAAAAACAAAACATGTATTATCTATTCTGCACACTGCTCTTGTAGCCACATGTCCCCTTCTGCTCTCACTCTATTATCCTGCTTTTCATTTAATGTCACCATTATGCCTGTGTTAACCCTGTGTTTGCCAGACATGCAGTCTCCTGAGGACTCCAAACAAACCAGTTAAAAAAACTTTAAAAAAACAAAAAAAACCCTCAAGTGCTAAAAACAAAACAAAAACCAAACACATAAACCCAAGCTCCTTTTTGACAGGAAAAGGGTTAAGCAGCCTCTAGAACATATATATATATATATTTCCCCGGTCACTGTGGCAGCCATCCCACTAAGGGTATTTTCCCACCCCCACACGCTGATAGGACAGAACCTCCAAAATCATCCAATGAGCTACCTACCTCTCCCTTATCCACCCTTTCCGCTCCCCTCCTATTGTCTTTTTTTCTGTCCTCGCAAGGCTGATAGGATGGATAAGCTTTTGGCTCGGTAACCTAGGCGGTATTATCAAGTTCCTAGAAGGGCTGAGTAATGCGTTTCTTCTTAGAAGACTCCTACCAGTCAAGGCAGTGCGCAGATCTGTGTGTTACACCAGGAGATTGCGCGAGCAGGAGGGAGTGACGTGCGCATACCTTAGGCGCCATCTTTCTTGTGGGCAACGGCCAATACGTCGGCGCACAATACACGCAGCTTCCTGTGCGCGCGAGCTTGTTTGCGCATAGGGAGAAACACGCTCAGACGCTGCAGGAGTGTTGGAGTTTCTTCCTAACAGGGGACAAGTGCCAGAAGTCCACCATTCGTCTTCCAGGACGCAATATTTCAGCCTCAATCCAAGCATGGAATCCCAAATGCCTAGTAGCCCAGAAAATGCTGCCCATAGTATCAGGAGGTGAGCCATTTTGAGTAAAAGCTATTGCTATTTTTATTTTTATTTTTTATTGAAAAAAAAAAAAAAAAAAGGAGAAAATATATGGTTTTTTTCAGTTTTTTTGTTTTGTTCTATATCTCAGTGTGTCTTCACCTAAGAAAAGGACTAGTAAGGAGAAGAATAAGATCTGTGTAGCATGTGAAAACCCAGCGCAGAAACACTCAAAATTATGTGAGAGATGTTCTAGAAGATTAGCGGGTGATGCTGCAGCTGACACTTCAGAAGTTATGAAGTGGATCAAAGAAGCAGTAGCAGAAGGGGTTAGAGCTGCCTCAAAAAGATCTAGGACCGAGATGGAGCCGGAACCATTTGTGAACACTCAAAGTGAACATAGCCAAAGTCTTAGTGGAATGATATCGGACATTTCAGATGAAGAAGATTTCAGAGAGGAATCTGTAGGAGGTTCTTTTGATTTAAGTGGTGTAGAACCATTAATTAAAGCTGTTAGGGAACAGTTAAATTTACCTGAAACAGCAGAAGCACAAACTTCTACATTTAACCCGTTTAAGTCACTTAAAAGGGAGAGAACTACTTTTCCAATACACAAAATCATTAAGGATGTGGTGGTAAGAGAATGGGAAAAGACAGAAGGAAAATATCCTGTTCCCACAAGGCTTCATAAGATGTATCCATTTCCAGGTGATGAAGAACAGGTTCTGGATAAACCACAGAAGGTGGATGCGGCGGTAGCTCGTCTATCTAGAAAAACAGCACTACCGGTGGATGATGTAGTATCCTTCGTTAATCCGATGGATAGAAAGATGGAGGCATCGCTAAAAAAATCTCACATGTCAATTGGAGCCACAATAAAGCCAGCATTAGCTTTAACCTCAGTATCCAGAGCTCTACAGGGTTGGATACAAAATGTGGAATCAGCACTAAAAGGTGGGGTAAGCAGAACAAAGATTCTAGATTCTTTATCGGAAGTAAAATTAGCAGCAGATTTCATTACAGAATCCTCACTAGATCTAGTGAAATCTTCATCCAGGTCAATGGCCCTATCTGTAGCGGCAAGAAGAGCTCTATGGCTTAGGGCATGGAATGCAGACAAGGCTTCTAAAATGAGCCTTTGCAATCTGCCTTTTGAAGGTTCCATGTTGTTTGGGACAAAACTGGAAGAAATAATAAAAAGAGTCACAGGAGGTAAAAGCGTTTTCCTGCCTCAGGAAAGGGCACCTGTAAGAAATTTTGAAGCAGGAATAGAAAGAAATTCCTTTCGAGACAGAAAATTCTTCAGAGACAGACGACAGTATAGAGATACAAGACAAAACACAAAGACCAATTATTGGAGAGGAGGTCAGAGTGCAAGTGTCAAGACTCAAGGGAACAGAGGTAATCCTAAACAGTCCAAAAAGTGGTACTGAGATAGAGGCAGTCCAGTCCTCAAAAATACCCAGAAGATTAGAAAGATTTGTAGGGGTCTGGACAAAGTCAGTGAAAGATCAATGGGTAATCCAAACTTTAAGAAGAGGATATCTTTTGGAACTCGAGACTTATCCAAAGGAGAGTTTGTTCCAATTGTCAAAAATTCCTGCTCAAATAGACAAACGAAAGCTGTTACTGAGTTACATTCGGCAAATGCTACAGGAGGGAGCCATTATTCCAGTACCAGAAGAGTACAGAGGGAAAGGTGTGTATTCAAAACTATTTCTACTGAAAAAGAAGACTGGAGATTTTCGCCCAGTGTTGGATTTAAGACCAATAAACTCATATTTAAAGATACAAAGATTCAAGATGGAGTCAATTCAGTCTATAATTACACAAATAGATCGAGGAGACTGGATGGTGTCATTAGACCTCAAGGATGCATATTTACACATACCAGTGGCTCACAGACATCAAAAGTTTCTAAGATTTGCGATAGAACAAAACAAGCATTTCCAATTCACATGCTTACCGTTCGGTCTTGCAACATGACCCCGGGTGTTCACGAAGATTTTGCAAACGCTAATTGCGGAAATAAGACAGGAGTTCAAATTTATCACTATTTGGACGATATACTCTTAAAGGCCAGAGATCCAAAGATTTTACAACAACACAAAGAATTTGTAGTACAGTTTTTTCAAGAACATGGATGGGAAATAAATCAGCAGAAAAGTCAATTGATTCCGGCTCAAGATCTGATTTATTTAGGAGCAAGGTTTCTAACGAAGCAGGCAGTAGTTACATTACCAGTACAAAAAAGGGAGAAGATAAAAGCTACAGTAAATCAATTGCTGAAGAAATCTACGAGAACGGCCAGAGAGATGAACAGTGCAATTGGACTTCTAAATTCGACAATACCCATGTTGAAATGGGCAAGATGGCACATAAGACCATTGCAGCAGTGCTTCCTACGGCAGTGGAGGAGATCAGAAGCAGATTGGGAACAGAAAATAATCTTGACCCAAGAAGTAAAGCAAGAATTGAGATGGTGGTTGTCAAACAAAAATTTAGACAGAGGGATAATTCTCAATCAGACACGTTGGACGATGTTGACGACATTATTCCAGCCCTCATGGCTGGGGAGCCCATGTGAATCAATTAATCCTTCAGGGCACCTGGAGGAAGGAAGAACAAACCTTAACAGCCAATGTGCTAGAACTCAGGGCAGTGTGGAAAGCGATACAACAACTTGGTCGCGAATTAACAGGAACAGCCCTGTTAGTCAAATCCGACAATCTAGCAGCAGTAATGTACATAAGGAAACAAGGGGGAACTCAAAGTACAAATCTGTTAAGGGAATTACAGCCTATTATGAATTGGGCAGAGACTCATTTGCAGAATTTAACAGCACTGCACATACCTGGGAAATGCAATCAAGTAGCGGACTTTTTAAGTCGAAAGTTGGTAAACAAACACGAGTGGGAATTGAACCAGGAAGTGTTTTACCAGATAACCAAAGTATGGGGTCAACCAGAGAAAGATCTGATGGCAGTATGGGGGAATCAGAAAGTGAAAAACTTTTACTCCGGTTTTCAATGTCATCAAGCGGAAGCGATAGATGCTCTGGATCAGGACTGGAGTCAGGGACTCTTGTACATATTCCCACCATTCCCTCTGATACAGAGGGTTCTGAAGAAAATCCAGAGGGAGAAAGCCAATATAATAGCAATTATTCCAGATTGGCCAAAGAGGGTATGGTACCCATTGTTGAAAAACATGGAAACAAACAGATCATTACCGCTACCCAACAGATCAGATCTTCTGTTACAGGGTCCGATCAAACATCCATGTCCTCAAGAGCTATCCCTAAAGGCCTGGAAATTGAAAGGAACAGCTTAAGGGAAGAAGGGTTTTCAGTGGCAGTAATAGACACTATGATAGCGGCTAGAAAACCCACAACAAATAAAACCTATGAAACGGTGTGGAAAACCTTTGTATCTTGGTTACTTAAAAAAGGAGTCACTCCAGAAGAAGTAACGGTTTTTCATATACTTGACTTCCTTCAGGATGGATTGGAGAGTAATTTAAGTGTGAGGACCCTAAAATTGCAAACTTCAGCAATTTCGGCAGTAACAGGCGTTCAGTGGGCAAAGAACCCCAGAGTGATAAAATTTCTGACAGGAGCACTACATATTAGACCAACAGTGAGAGAGTTATCAGCAGTATGGAATCTACCACTGGTTTTGGGGAAATTAACAAACGCCCCTTTTGAACCAATAGAAACGGTGTCAGAAAGGATACTGACGTTAAAAACAGTCTTCTTGGTGGCAGTCACTTCGTCACGAAGAGTAAGTGACTTACAGGCACTTTCAGCAAAAGAGCCATATACAGTTATACAAGCAGATAAAATCTGTATGAGAACGGTACCAGAATTTTTACCTAAGGTGGTATCACAACAACACATGAATAAGGAAATTGTGTTGCCAGTTTTTTTTCAGAATCCTAATTCACAACAAGAAAGAGACTGGCATAATCTAGACATGGTCAGATGTTTGACGACGTATTTAAAGAGAACCAAGGAGTGGAGAAAAACGAATAAATTATTTGTTATCCCTACAGGAGGTAGGAAGGGACAAGCAGCAGCAACCTCGACAATAAGTAGATGTATTGTAAGCTGTATTAAAATGGCTTATGAGGAGAGCGGAAAATGCTTACCGAAAGGTGTAAAGGCACACTCTACAAGGGCAATCAGTGCTTCTTGGGCATTTCAGGCGGAAGTTCCAATGGGGGAAGTATGTCAAGCAGCAACTTGGAGTTCTGCAAATACCTTCCTTAAACATTATCATTTAGACGTTAAGTCTACTAATAAGGCAAATGTAGGCTTAAAAGTATTGGAGTCGGTTTGTAGCTCAAAATAAAAACATTCTTCCAAGCAGGAAAAGATTGAAGTTATTATTAAAACCCTCCCTATGATATTGCTCAAGTACATCACCCTTAGTGGGATGGCTGCCACAGTGACCGGGGAAAAAGGAAAATTTAACTTCATACTTACCGAAATTTTATTTCCTGGTTACTGTGGGCAGCCATCACACTAAGCCCTCCCAAGGTACAGCTCGGACAAAAAGACAATAGGAGGGGAGCGGAAAGGGTGGATAAGGGAGAGGTAGGTAGCTCATTGGATGATTTTGGAGGTTCTGTCCTATCAGCGTGTGGGGGTGGGAAAATACCCTTAGTGTGATGGCTGCCCACAGTAACCAGGAAAAGAAAATTTCGGTAAGTATGAAGTTAAATTTTCCTTTATATATATATATATATACAGTACCTTTGGCAGAAGGGATAAAAGCTGCAGCAATGATTCAGTTTAGTGAGGAGTGCAGGTGAAAGCTTACTGATCGTTCTTATTGGTCTTCACTGCTCTGCCAAGTGCTTGATTGGTAGATTTTGCTGTCTGTAGTGAGAACTGCACTCTGATTGGAGAGGCCGAAAGCAGAAAGATCCAATCAGAACGCAGCTAATTACAGCAGTACCGGGTCCTGTAGAAATGAGAAGCTTTCCAGTTATGTGCTGCTAATTGCAGTAAGAGATTTTTTTAACTTTTTTCTAGGTGCCAGCGAGGTTTGGGGAGGCTTAGCCTCCCCTAGCCTTATTGAAAGTCCACCCATGAAGGGGGAACTCAGAGTACAAATCTGTTAAGGGAATTACATCCCATCATGAATTGGGCAGAGACTCATTTGCAGGATTTAACAACCCTACACATCCCTGTGAGATGCAATCAGATAGTGGACTTTTTGAGTCGAAATTTGGTGAGCAAACACGAATGGGAATTGAATCAGGAGGTGTTTCACCAGATAACCAAGATCTGGGGTCAACCAGAGACAGATCTAATGGCAGTATGGGGGAATCAGAAAGTGAAAAACTTTTACTCCCGTTTTCACTGTCATCAAGTGGAAGCGATAGATGCTCTGGATCAAGACTGGAGTCAGGGACTCTTAGACATATTTGCACCATTCCCTCTGATACAGAGAGAAAGCCAATATAATAGCAGTTATTCCGGATTGGCCAAAGATAGTATGGTACCCATTGTTGAAAAACATGGAAACAAACAGATCATTACCTCTACCCAACAGGTCAGATGTACTGTTACAGGGTTATCCCTAAAGGCCTGGAAGTTGAAAGGAACAGGTTAAGGGAAGGGTTTTCAGTGGCAGTAATAGACACTATGATAGCGGCTAGAAAACCCCACGACAAATAAAACCTATGAAAGGGTGTGGAAAACCTTTGTATCTTGGTTGATTAAAAAAGGAGTCCTGAAAAAGTAACAGTTTTTCATATACTTGATTTCCTTCAAGATGGATTGGAAAGTAATTTAAGTATTCGGACCCTGAAATTGCAAACTTCAGCAATTTTGACAATAACAGGCGTTCAGTGGGCAAAGAACCCCAGAGTGGTAACATTTCTAACAGGAACACTGCATATTAAACCAACAGTGAGAGAGTTATCAGAATCTACCACTGCTCTTGGAGAAGTTAATAAAAACTCCATTTGAACCAATAGAAACGGTGTCAGAAAAAAAAGTGACTTTCAGCGAAAGAACCGGATACAATTATACAGGCAGATAAGGTCTGTATGAGAACAGTGGCAGCATTTTTACCAAAGGTGGTATCAGAACAACATTTGAATAAAGAAATTGTGTTGCCAGCTTTTTTTCAGAATCCTGATTCGCAACAGCAAAAAGAATGGCATAATCTAGACACTGTTGGATGTCTAACGGTCTGTTTAAAGACAACGAATACGTGGAGAAAAACGAATAAATGATTTGTTATCCCTACAGGAAGTAGGAGAGGACAAGCAGCTGCAACCTCGACAATAAGTAGATGATTGTAAGCTGTATTTAAATGGCTTATGAAGAAAGTGTAAAATGCTTACCCAAAGGGGTGAAGGCACATTCCACAAGGGCAATCAGTGCTTCTTGGGCATTCCAGGCTGAAGTACCAATGGGGGAAGTATGTCAAGCAGCAACTTAGTGTCACGGCCGGCACCCAATACCAGAACAGGTGCCAAGTACCCTGGTCTCGGCTCGGCTTCACCAGTAGTGTGACCACCGTTGGGCTTCGGGAGGAGCCCTCAGCTTACTTGGGTGCCACCTGGACTTAACGAGGGGTACAAGGCGAGATGTTCTGGCTAGCAGAGGGGCACGGCAGGTAGATAGTCTTTTGGGCCGAAGGTCACGGTACAAATGCAGCAGGCAAGAGAATCGTCAGACAGGCAGGGTCGAGGCAGGCAGATATCAAGAATCGTCAGGCAGGCAAGGTTCAAACCGGGTAATCAAACAGATGGGGTCAGGCAGAAGAGTAGTCGAGATGCAGGCAAAGGTCAGGATTCGGATATCAGAATAGTCAGGAAAAGGCAGGGATCAAAACCAGAATAACAGATACAAGTTTCACAGGAACAGACAGCACAAGGCTTCAGGAACCACCAGAATCAAGATTCTATCACGGGCACTGGCTGGGAGTAAGAATGGGCCTTAAATACCTCCAAATTTCGCGCCAAAACGTGCCCAATGCGCGCTGGCGTAATCGCGCCAGCGCGCCTATACCTTTAAGAGGCGCACAGGCGCGCCCTAGAGAACCAAGATGGCGCCGGCGCTGGAGGCCGGAACAGGAGCGCGGCGGCGTGGCGGCCGTCCACGCCACCGCACCACTAGACCACCAGGTAATTTTATTACATTACTCCCCCCTCTAGGGGGGGCCACTGGACCCCCAGGCTTCCCAGGAAATTTTTTATGGAATTTCTTCCTGAGTTGATCAGCTTTGATATCATCGACTGAGACCCAGCCCTTCCATAGCCCTTCCACTTCATAAGATACTGGAGCTTACCCCGTACCAGACGAGAATCGAGGAACTCCTGGATCTCAAATTCAGGCTGACCTTCGACTAACACTGGGGGAGGAACAGGAATATGACGGACTTGAGTGGCTGGTTTTAGAAGAGAAACATGAAAAGAATTAGATATTTTAAACTCTGCAGGTAATTGGAGATGAACAGAAGAAGAATTGATTATTTCAGTTATTGGGTATGGACCAATAAACCTGGGCCCCAGTTTGAGAGAGGGGACCTTCAACTTAATATTTTTGGTAGATAGCCAAACAGAATCTCCCACCTTGTATTGAGGAGCCCCTCTACGAGATCTATCTGCAGCTTTCTTTTGAGCAGAGGAAGCTGCAGAAAGAGAATGATGAACTTGGGACCAAACTTTAGAAAAGTGATTGACTGAGGAATTAGCAGAGGGTACAGAGGAATCTAAACCAGAAAAAGAAAATGCTTTTGGATGTAGCCCATTTACAATAAAGAAAAGAGACTCCCCAGAAGAGGAGTGAGTGGCATTATTGTAGGCAAACTCTGCCCAGGGCAACAATTCCGCCCAAGAGGACTGGTTATCAGATACATAACACCTGAGATATTGCTCCAGGGATTGATTCACTCTTTCAGTTTGTCCGTTGGTTTGGGGATGGTAAGCAGTTGAGAAGGATAAATCAATACCAACTAAAGAGCAGAAAGCTCTCCAAAACTTTGAGACAAACTGAACACCTCTGACAGACACAATGTTAACAGGAAACCCATGTAACCTGAAAATATGAGAGATAAACAGATTGGCTAAGGTTTTGGCAGAAGGGAGGTGTGGAAGGGAAACAAAATGGCTCATTTTACTAAACCTATCCACCACCACCCAAATTACATTTTTATCCTGAGAGGGAGGCAGATCTACAATGAAATCCATCGAAAGATGGGACCATGGCCTCTCAGGGATTGGTAACGGATTTAACAAACCTTGTGACAATTGACGAGAGGTTTTTGACCTTTGACAAATTGGACAAGAATTTACGAAAACCTTAGCATCCTGTTTAAAAGAAGGCCACCACACATGACGGGCTAACAAAGAAATAGTTTTGGCAATGCCAGGATGCCCAGCCATTTTGGAGTTATGAACCTCTTCAAAAACTTGTTCCCTCAGCTCCTCAGGCACAAACATTCTCCCAGCGGGAGAATCTGCTGGAGCAGAAGATTGGACAGGGGACAACAAGGTGGAGAGGTCAGAATCAACTCCCTAGGAATGATGGGGATGCACTCACTCGAGTCAGAGGAGGTAGATTCAAAACTCCTAGAGAGTGCATCAGCTTTGGTGTTTTTAGATCCAGGCCTATATGTTAAAGAAAAATTAAACCTGGTGAAGAACAATGCCCATCTAGCTTGCCTATGGTTTAGCCGTGTGGCCGATTCTATGTAAAGCAGGTTTTTATTGTCTGTATATACGGTTACCATATGTTTAGCACCTTCAAGTAGATGCCGCCATTCCTCAAAGGCCCACTTGATAGCCAACAATTCCCTGTTCCCAATATCATAGTTTGCCTCTGCAGGCGAAAACTTCCTAGAGAAAAAGGCGCAGGGATGTAACTTGTTGGTAATCGGATGCCTTTGGGAAAGGACTGCCTCAGCACCCACTTCAGAGGCATCTACCTCCACAATGAATGGTAAAGCAGTATCTGGATGCTGCAAAATAGGGGCAGAACTGAACTCTTGTTTGAGGCGTTCAAAAGCTCAAACTGCTTCTGGGGGCCAAATACTAGGGTCAGCACCCTTTTTGGTCAAGTTAGTGATTGGGGCAACTACCAGGGAAAAATTCTTGATGAATTGGCGGTAATAATTTGCAAAACCAAGGAATCTTTGGGTTGCTCGTAAAGAAAGGGGTTGGGTCCACTCCAGGACTGCTCTCACCTTCCCTGGATCCATCTCAAGACCCCTGTTAGAAATGTTAAAACCCAAAAATTGAACAGAGGTAACTTCGAAAGTACACTTCTCAAGTTTTGCATACAGATTATTTTCTCTTAGTCTACGTAAAACCTCACAAACATGATTCCTGTGTTCAACCAGATTAGAAGAGAAAATAAGAATGTCATCAAGATAGACCACTACGAATATCCCCAGCAGGTCCCGAAAGATGTCATTGACAAATTCCTGGAACACTGTGGGGGCGTTACAAATACCGAATGGCATTACCAAATACTCGTAGTGGCCATCCCTGGTGTTGAACGCTGTTTTCCACTCATCCCCTTCCCTGATTCGAATCAAGTTATAAGCCCCCCTAAGATCATGCTTGGTAAAGACTTTTGCATTTTTAACTTGATCGAAAAGTTCAGAAATTAGAGGGAGAGGATAGCGATTTTTTATGGTGATCTTATTGAGCCCCCTATAATCAATACAGGGGCGAAGACCACCATCTTTTTTCCCAACGAAAAAGAAGCCCACCCCCGCAGGGGAACTAGATGGTCTGATGAAACCCCTTTCTAGGTTCTCTTTTTTATACTCTTTCATTGCCTGGGCTTTGGGCAATGAAAGAGGATAGGTTCTACCACGAGGAGGAGTTGACCCAGGGACCAGATCTATTGGGCAGTCATACTGCCGGTGTGGGGGTAAGGTTTCTGCTGCCTTTTTAGAGAAGACATCAGCGAATTCTGCATATGCAGCAGGTAACCCTTCAAGTGATGTAGTTGCAACTACAGAGGGAAAACATACCCCACCACACATAGTACCCCATTGAACCACCTCCCTTGAGACCCAGACAATCAGAGGGTTATGCCTCTGGAGCCACGGTAACCCCAAAATAAGAGGAGAGGAAGCACCCTCTATGAGGTAAAAAGCTATCTCCTCACAATGCAAGTTATTAATACACATGGAAAGAGTTACCGTCTCCTTAGAGATTACACCTGACCCTAAGGGTCTTCTGTCCACAGCCATTATTCTCATGGGGGCACTTAGAGGAACTACAGGGATACAGAATTTAGCTGCAAAAGCAGTATCCAGAAAATTACCCTCCGCCCCTGAGTCCACAAATGCGGACAGTTTAACAGAGCCCGTAGGCCAAGTTAGTTTAACTGGTAACAAAACTTTAGAGGCAGATTGGGGAGAGGAAACTCCTGCAACAAAATGGAGCACCCCTTCTCCATTTAGGCTTCGGAGTTTCCCGGCCTCTTAGAACATTGGTTCAGAAAATGTCCCCTCTCACCACAGTACATACAGAGACCCATGGAACGCCTGCGTGCCTTTTCCTCAGGAGTTAGGTGGGATATGCCTAATTGCATAGGCTCCTCCTGAGGCAGAGGCACAAAGGGGTTAGGAGATTTTACATTGGCCACCACATTGGATCTTATATTGGTAACCCCAGAGAAGTTTGTACTCCTCTCACCCCTTCTCTCCCTTTGCCTTCTATCTACCTGGATGGCGAGGGTCATGAGACCATCCAGGTTAGAAGGCAGGGGGTAATTAACCAGACTATCCTTTACAGAATCGGATAACCCCAACCGGAATTGACTCCTTAGAGCCAAATCATTCCACCCAGTTTCCACTGCCCACCGGCGGAATTCAGTGCAGTACACCTCCGCATCCCTTTTCCCTTGGCGCAACTTACGAATCGCGGTATCGGCAGATGATGCACGATCCGGGTCATCGTAAAGAATGGCCATGCTGTTAAAGAAGGTGTCTAGGGAATAACGAGCAGGGTCTGAAGAAGGCAGGCAGCCTGAGGGCCCAAATTTGGGGGTGACCCAAAAGCAGGGTCATTATGAACCTTACTTTCTCCTCTTCAGATTGAAAAGAATGAGGAAAGAAACTTAGGTACAGCTTACAAACCTCTATGAAAACAAAAGATTTAGTGCAATCCCCACTGAACCTTTCGGGGAACACAATCTTGGGTTCATGGGGTTTAGATGAGTTACCCCAACTGGCAGAAGAACCCACAGGAGGTGCAGGAACAGGATTAGGCGGCTGCTGCGAAGGCCCCAACTGGCGGGTCAGATTGTGGAATCCTTGAAGCAAATAATTCTGTTTTTGCTCTTGCTCTTCCATACGTTGCAGCAAGGTAGTGAGCAACATCTCAGTGGAAGTTTGGGGTGTAGCAGAGGCAGCAGCAGCTTCATGACCGTCGTCCTCCATGGCCCGTGATAATGTCACGGCCGGCACCCAATACCAGAACAGGTGCCAAGTACCCTGGTCTCGGCTCGGTTTCACCAGTAGTGTGACCACCGTTGGGCTTCGGGAGGAGCCCTCAGCTTACTTGGGTACCACCTGGACTTAACAAGGGATACAAGGCAAGATGTTCTGGCTAGCAGAGGGGCACGGCAGGTAGATAGTCTTTTGGGCCGAAGGTCACGGTACAAATGCAGCAGGCAAGAGAATCGTCAGACAGGCAGGGTCGAGGCAGGCAGATATCAAGAATCGTCAGGCAGGCAAGGGTCAAACGGGGTAATCAAACAGATGAGGTCAGGCAGAAGAGTAGTCGAGATGCAGGCAAAGGTCAGGATGCGGATATCAGAATAGTCAGGAACAGGCAGGGATCAAAACCGGAATAACAGATACAAGTTTCACAGGAACAGACAGCACAAGGCTTCAGGAACCACCAGAATCAAGATTCTATCACGGACACTGGCTGGGAGTAAGAATGGGCCTTAAATACCTCCAAATTTGCACGCTGGCGTAATCGCGCCAGCGCACCTGTACCTTTAAGAGGCGCCGCGCGCGCCCTAGAGAACCAAGATGGCGCCGTCGCTGGAGGCCGGAACAGGAGCGCGGCGGCGTGGCGGCCGTCCACGCCGCCGCACCACTAGACCACCAGGTAATTTTATTACACTTAGAGTTCTGCACATACCTTCCTTAAACATTATCATTTAGACGTAAAGTCTACTAATAAGGCAAATGTAGGCTTAAAAGTATTAGAGTCGGTGTGTAACTCAAAATAAAGTGTTCTTCCAAGCAGAAAAAATTGGAATTGTTATTGAGACCAACCCTTATATATTGCTCAAGTATGACAGCTGCATTCCCTTGATGTTTCTCTATATGTTTTGCCAACGCTGACATCAAGGGAATGCAGCTGTCAATTTACAGGTTATAGATAAACCATTAAGAGACATCAGAGGGGGCGATTATGAGACTAAACTTTGCAGGTTGGAAGCTTTCTGGATATACCAACTAAAAACTACTGAGAATTATGGGGGCTTGAATAAAGAATGGGAGATTTTGTGTTCCTGTAATTAGTGAGCTCAGTTTCCAGATATGATTAAATTTTAGGTCAAATAAACTTATTTCATTTTATGAATACGGGAATTTTAGTATATATGTATTTAGACTATTAGATATTTTATTTGATATGCATAATAAAATATATATATTTATTGCCCAGCTATCGGATTTCTATCACTTTATAATATATTTCATGCATACTCTATGTTTCTCTTCTGGCCTCAACAAACTCTGTATAGAATTCACATTTTGAGTATGCAATTATTTATTTATTTGCATGTAAAGAGCTTTCAGTGCATTTGTGTATATTTGGTAGGATGGTTTTAATTGAATGTTTTTAGGGTTAAACAATTTTTAACAGATGTGGGATTGTTTCACCATTTTAGGTGTGGAGTGAGAGGTTGTATCCTATGCTTTTAAGGAAGTGGTGTGAGGCCACGAAACGTGTCAAGCGTGGGGGTTTTGATACACTGTTTGCTGAAACTTCCATGATTTTTATGTAACCAATTCATTAATAAATTTCAACTTTTAAGACCCGACACTGCCTGGTGCTCCATGGAAAAGTTACTATTTAATACAAATTCCAAGTGTGTTCCGGAGGCGAGTTCACATGTCAGCACAGAGAGTCCGGTCGTCCTTTGACGTGGTGTGGGTGAGTGCTTTCCTTTTGGTGTTTTTTCACTTTATCCCTAACAAACCTCATGAATGAGCAATGAGTGGGGTTCGGCCCAGCCTGCCTGTTCCTGGTGGTGTTCTTCCTTCCAGTATCCTGGTGAGACTCCTTTGCTCGTATAGAACCGTTAGCTTTGCTCCTCTCTCAAATAAGACCTGGCGGAATCCGATTAGCGAAGGGCTCCTCCCGAGGTGAAAGGCGGAGGCGGAAGTGAGAGCCGTGACCAGGGAGCTTAGATTGGGTTCTGGATATAGGGAGCCGAACGTGACAATTCCTGTGTCTCAGACCAGGTCACGAGTAGCATTTTAGTGTAGTTCAGGGGCTGAGTTGGAGTTCCTGAGATGAACAGGGCCCATGTGTTCCAGCTTGGTACGCATGTCAGCTTCCGGTGATTGCGCCATTTTCGTGTTGTGGCTAGGGTTGCCATCTTTTCTGGAAAAAAATACCAGCCTTCCAATATTCTTTCCGTTTTTTTCCTATTAATAACATTGGCATCAAGCATAATTTTTACCAGCCAGGTGGCAACTCTAGTTGCGGCCAAGGTTTGGTGTGGACTCGGAAACTTTTAAAAGGAGCGCTAGCGTTTAAAGTGCTTTCTTCTGAGAAGCTTCGGCTACAGGGTGTTTGTGATCACAGGTACATTTCTATCTGACTGATCTTTTTTGGTAGTTTCTTATCTCTTTGGCAAATATAAGATCGTTGTTTGTAGATATGGAGTCTAACCCACAAGTGCCGAGTAGCACAGCAAATGCTGCCATAGAGTAAGTTTGCTTAAAACAAAAAGAAAAAGTGTGCATATATTGATATTTTTCTCCATATTTTCTTGCTTCCTTTTAGTGTGCCTACCCCAAGGAAAACTTTATCTAAGCAGAAAAATAGGAATTGTGTGGCTTGTGAGAAGCCAGCCATTAAACAGTGAAAGTTGTGCGAGAGGTGCACAAGAAGATTGGCAGGGGATGCGGCAGCAGATGCTGCTAATGAGATGGATCAGAGAGGCAACTGCTGAAGGTATAAGGCCTGGATTTACAAATGGGCGTCCCAAGGCCATCTCTGCTCATCTCCCCCCTCTCCGTCCACGTCCCCTTCTGCTTTCCCCTCTGCATCTCTCTCCCCTTCACCTCCTCTTATGCTTCCCCCTCTGCCTCCCTTTCTGCTTCCCCCTCCGCATCTGAGTCTCTCTCCCCTCCCTGTCCGCCTCCTCTTCTGTTTCCCCATTAGCTTCTGCTTCCCCCTCTGCGTGTTTCTCCCTTTCCCCCTCAGCTTCTCTCTCCCCTTCCGCCTCCACTTCTGCTTTCCCCTCCGCGTCTCTATCCTCTTCCCATCCTGCATCCCCCTCCCCATCCGCCTCCTCTCCTGCTTCCCCCACCGCGTCTCTCTCACCTTCCATTCCCCGTCTGTCTCCCCTTCTGCTTCCCCATCAGCTTCTGCTTCCCCCTCCACGTCTCTCTCCCCTTCCCTTTCAGCTTCTCTCCCCTCCCTCCTCCTCTTCTGCTTCCCCCTCCACATCTCTCTCCCCTTCCCGTCCGCCTCTCCTTCTGCTTCCCCATCAGCTTCTGCGCCCCCCCTCCGCCTCTCTCTCCCCTTCCCCCTCAGCTTCTCTCTCCACACCCCATCCGCCTCCTCTTCTGCTTCCCCTTCCTCATCTGTGTCTCTTTCCCCTCCCAGTCCGCCTCCTCTTCTGCTTCCCCCTCAGCTTCTGCTTCCCCCTCCCCTTCTGCTTCCCCCTCTGCGTCTCTCTCCCCGTCCGCATCCCCCTACCCTTGTGTGTGCGTGTATATACGTATATCTTGAATATGTGAAATTGCGCATGCGCAACTGACTTTAATGCTGCTGGGTGGCATGCCGCCCCTGAATTGCTGCCGCCCTTGGCCCGTGCCTTTGCGGCCTTGCCACGAATCCGGGCCTGGAAGGTATAAAATACATGGGAAAGTTGTGCTCACCACTAATTTTTAAAACAAAAAATTAATCTGGGGTCCAATGAGGCTGTGACCACAAAATTCATACAGACAAATACATGAGGTCCCGTGCACTCAATCCATTAATAATAATATTATATGTAAGACATTGAGACATTTTGTGCCTTAAACTACCACAAATGCTTCCCCTTTAAACAAAACAGGGATTGTTTGTCCATATATTGCAATGTAGTTAAGCAGAACAACTACGTCCCACTCACCCCTACACTCAACTTTCATCTGATTCACTAACAATTCTATTGCTACATTATACACTTTATACAGAGACTAAGTTTTACCTGCAACTGACTTGCTGCTTTCAAGGTTAAATCTCCCAAACGTGGTTGCTCTTTTATTGGCCACCAGTGGGATCACGTGACTACAGCTGGTCTAGATGTGTAAGTGCCATATATTTCGGAACAATCACAGGCTTGTTTCATGCAACAGAATGACTCAGGGCTTGATAATTCTTCCTTGTAGGGATTTAAAGTTCAGCTCTTCTCATAGTGCTGTGGTAAAACACTGCTGCTGCTTTAAAGTGTAAGGCTTCTTAATTCCTATCATAGCACTGCTCTGTGATCCTTTTAAAGTGCTACCGCTATATATTTACACAGAATGGGAGGCTTATATTAAGAGCTGTGCTGGCTCAGTGGCTTTGGCTGTTGTATTTAACACAAAGGTTTGAGTGCTCGGATAGCGCAGAGGCTGGAGGTTCCTTCACTATGATACATTTAGAGTACTGAGTACAGAATGAAAAAATGTTATCAAGTGCTCGGATAGCGCAGAGTTTAGATGTGCCGTTTCCTGCTCAAAGGTTTTGAGTTTGATTCCTGCCAAAGAACTTTGGTAAATGATAAATTTATAGTACTGGCTTAATGTGTTTTAACTAAATATTTACAAAGAATGACAACATTTTATCAAGTGCTCGGATAGCGCAGAGGCTAGAGGTGCCGTTTCCTTGACAAAGGTTTTGAGTTCGATTCCTGCCAAAGAACTTTGGTAAATGATAAATTTATAGTACTGGCTGAATGTGTTTTAATTATATATTAACACAGAATATAGAAGTTCTATCAAGTGCTCGGATAGCGCAGAGGCTAGAGGTGCTGTTTCTTTCACAAAGGCTTTGAGTTCAATTCCTGCCAAAGAACTTTGGTAAATGATACATTTAGAGTACTGGCTTAATATGTTTTAACTAAATATTTACACAGAATGAATACATTTAATCAAGTGCTCGGATAGCGCAGAGGCTAGATGTGCCGTTTCCTGCTCAAAGGTTTTGAGTTTGATTCCTGCCAAAGAACTTTGGTAAATGATAAATTTATAGTACTGGCTTAATGTGTTTAAACTAAATATTTACAAAGAATGACAAGATTTTATCAAGCGCTCGGATAGCGCAGAGGCTATATGTGCCGTTTCCTTGATAAAGGTTTTGAGTTTGATTCCTGCCAAAGAACTTTGGTAAATGATACATTTATAGTACTGGCTTATTGTGTTTTAATTATATATTAACACAGAATGGAGAAGTTCTATCAAGTGCTCGGATAGCGCAGAGGCTAGAGGTGCCGTTTCCTTGACAAAGGTTTTGAGTTTGATTCCTGCCAAAGAACTTTGGTAAATGATACATTTAGAGTACTGGCTTAATGTGTTTTAACTAAATATTTACACAGAATGAAAAAATGTTATCAAGTGCTCGGATAGCGCAGAGTTTAGATGTGCCGTTTCCTGCTCAAAGGTTTTGAGTTTGATTCCTGCCAAAGAACTTTGGTAAATGATAAATTTATAGTACTGGCTTAATGTGTTTTAACTAAATATTTACAAAGAATGACAACATTTTATCAAGTGCTCGGATAGCGCAGAGGCTAGAGGTGCCGTTTCCTTGACAAAGGTTTTGAGTTCGATTCCTGCCAAAGAACTTTGGTAAATGATAAATTTATAGTACTGGCTGAATGTGTTTTAATTATATATTAACACAGAATATAGAAGTTCTATCAAGTGCTCGGATAGCGCAGAGGCTAGAGGTGCTGTTTCTTTCACAAAGGTTTTGAGTTCAATTCCTGCCAAAGAACTTTGGTAAATGATACATTTAGAGTACTGGCTTAATGTGTTTTAACTAAATATTTACACAGAATGAATACATTTTATCAAGTGCTCGGATAGCGCAGAGGCTAGATGTTCCGTTTCCTGCACAAAGGTTTTGAGTTTGATTCCTGCCAAAGAACTTTGGTAAATGATAAAATTATAGTACTGGCTTAATGTGTTTAAACTAAATATTTACAAAGAATGACAAGATTTTATCAAGTGCTCGGATAGCGCAAAGGCTATATGTGCTATTTCTTTGACAAAGGTTTTGAGTTTGATTCCTGCCAAAGAACTTTGGTAAATGATACATTTATAGTACTGGCTTATTGTGTTTTAATTATATATTAACACAGAATGTAGAAGTTCTATCAAGTGCTCGGATAGCGCAGAGGCTAGAGGTGCCGTTTCCTTGACAAAGGTTTTGAGTTTGATTCCTGCCAAAGAACTTTGGTAAATGATACATTTATAGTACTGGCTTATTGTGTTTTAATTATATATTAACACAGAATGTAGAAGTTCTATCAAGTGCTCGGATAGCGCAGAGGCTAGAGGTGCCGTTTCCTTGACAAAGGTTTTGAGTTTGATTCCTGCCAAAGAACTTTGGTAAATGATACATTTAGAGTACTGGCTTAATGTGTTTTAACTAAATATTTACACAGAATGAATACATTTTATAAAGTGCTCGGATAGCGCAGAGGCTAGATGTGCCGTTTCCTGCTCAAAGGTTTTGAGTTTGATTCCTGCCAAAGAACTTTGGTAAATGATAAATTTATAGTACTGGCTTAATGTGTTTTAACTAAATATTTACAAAGCATGACAAGATTTTATCACGTGCTCAGATAGCGCAAAGGCTATATGTGCCGTTTCCTTCACCAAGGTTTTGAGTTTGATTCCTGCCAAAGAACTTTGGTAAATGATAAATTTATAGTACTGGCTGAATGTGTTTTAATTATATATTAACACAGAATGTAGAAGTTCTACCAAGTGCTCGGATAGCACAGAGGCTAGAGGTGCCGTTTCTTTCACAAAGGTTTGGAGTTCAATTCCTGGCAAAGAACTTCGGTAAATGATACATTTAGAGTACTGGCTTAATGTGTTTTAACTTATATATTTACACAGAATGAAGACATTTTATCAAGTGCTCGGATAGCGCAGTGGCTAGATGTGCCGTTTCCTGCTCAAAGGTTTTGAGTTTGATTCCTGCCAAAGAACTTTGGTAAATGAAAGATTTATAGTACTGGCTTAATGTGTTTAAACTAAATATTTACAAAGAATGACAAGATTTTATCAAGTGCTCGGATAGTGCAAAGGCTATATGTGCTATTTCTTTGACAAAGGTTTTGAGTTTGATTCCTGCCAAAGAACTTTGGTAAATGATACATTTATAGTACTGGCTTAATGTGTTTTAACTAAATATTTACAGAGAATAACAAGATTTTATCAAGTGCTCGGATAGCGCAGAGGCCATATGTGCCGTTTCCTTGACAGAGGTTTTGAGTTCGATTCATGCCAAAGAACTTTGGTAAATGATAAATTTATAGTACTGGCTTAATGTGTTTTAACTATATTTCCCTGGTCACTATGGCAGCACTCACACCTCTGGGGTATTCCCCGCTTTCAATAGGACAGAAACCATCAATTAACCTATGCTTATATATACACCCCCCTTACCCTCAGACTGGTGTCTTTTTTTCTGTCCTCGCTTTCTTGGAGCCCTTTTCAGGGATAAGGATTTTTCTTTTGTGGCTCACGTGGACCCAGTTTTGGGACCTTAACCTGGGAAGTTTTGCCTCTCTTCCTGGTAGGGCTGTGCAGAGCGTTTCATCCCAGAGGAGCTCAGCCAGCCAAATCCCCGTTATTAGGCAGCCCGGGGATTCCTTGGTGAGTTTCAGAGTCCCAAACCAGGTTTATGGGTGGCACTATTAGGAGTCTCTTTGCGAGCGTCAGTTTTCGGCTTTCGTTCCAAGAGAAGGAAGTGACGCTTCTAAAGGGAACTTGGTTTGCATAGTTGCAAAGGCGAATTTACGAATGTGACGTCACTGTTTAGCGACGCGGATGCGGCTGGGACTGGATTGGCGTGAACGTCGTAGTTTGAATAATTTTGTGTACAGCACGTCCCTCTCGAGTCGGATAAATAAATAAATTTTTTTTCTTATACTGGCCACTAGAAGAGTCAGAGAAAAAGATACATCTGGGTATTCTTCACAGTTGCCGACTACAAGCTATTCTTCAGCAGGCTTTCAATCATCTATAGATTCAGATGACGAAGAGCTTATTGAAGATTGGAGACAAAAAGGAACACCAAGAGCCCCAATAGTGTAATATGTAGAAGATGGAGGTAATTCAGCTTTTAAGTTTACGCTGGTAGAGAGAAAAGCAGTGAGAGAACAATTGGAACTTCCAGAAACGACAGGAAAACAGCCAGTTTCCTCAAATCCCTTCAAATTTTTGAAGAAAGACAAAGCAACTTTTCCTCTTCATGAGGTAATTAAAGATATTATAGTGAAAGAGTGGAGTAAGACAGATGCAAGCAGGGGCGATCCTGGCCCCTCCACCTCCTAAGGCAGCAGCAGTTGTTGCTGCCCCCCCTCCCCCGGAAATTCACTCTTAAAGTACCAGGAGCAGCATTTTTGCTGCCCCTGGTACCTAGTCGGGTGCTGCTGCCTGAGGCGACAGCCTCAACTCGCCTCATTGGCGAAGCACCCCTGGATGCAAGAGTCCCGATTCCACAGAAAGTCCAAAAATTATGTCCTTTTGCGGCAGATTGATGCACTAGATGAATTGAAGCTATCAACAGATTTTGTCACAGAGGCTTTGGTGGATTTGGTTAGATCCTCTTCTAGAGCTAAGGCTTTATCGGTGGCCGCAAGAAGAGCCTTATGGTTGAGATCCTGGAATGCTAATAAGGCATTAAAGGTAAATTTATGTAATTTGCCCTTTGAAGGAAAGATGCTTTTTGGATCAAAACTGGGTGAGATAATAAAGTCAGTGATGGGGGGGGGGTAAAGTGTGTTTTTGCCACATGAAAATAAATCTTTTAGACCTTCAGATTTTAGATCGAGTAGATGTTCCTTTCGAGATAAAACTTCCAGTAGAGAACACATTCAATCAAGATCGGCGAGAGGAAATGAACAAGTTAGCCATTGGAGAGGAGGTCAATATTCTCTATTTAAGGCGCAGAGGGGTAGAGGAATCGTTTCCAAACCATCTAGAAAATTTTGAAGATTTGACAGCCCGAACCTCAAAAATACCCAGAAGATTAAAACAATTTGCAGAAGTTTTGGCAAAGTCAATAAAAGATCAGTGGGTGTTGCAAGTCATAAAACAAGGATATTATCTAGAATTCGAGAAGACTCCAATTCACAATCATATTGTAACGTCAAGAATTCCCAGGCAAAGGGAGCAGAGAAAAATAATGAACAATTATTTACGCCAACTATTACAGGACGGAGCTATTCGACCAGTCCCACAACAATTTCAAGGAGAAGGAATTTATTCAACCCTTTTTATGCTACGCAAAAAGACGGGGGATTTCCGACCGGTACTGGACCTAAGACCGATAAATGTATTCCTCCAGGGAAAGAGAATGTGGTTGCGGACTTCCTCAGCCACTCGAGGATAGACACACACGAGTGGGAATTACATCAAGAAGTATTTTCTCAAGTTGTGAAGAGATGGGGCTAACCGATGGTGGATTAGATGGCAAGTCCAACCAATCGGAAAGTGGAGAAGTTCTTTTCCAGGTATCGATGTCCCTGAGCAGTAGCAACCTCAAAGCTTGGAGGTTGATAGGAAAAGGTTGAGTAAAGAGGGATTTTCCGATTCGGTAATAAGTAAAGCCAGAAATTTTTCAACAAACAGAACTTATGATAGAGTCTGGCAAGTATTTTCACAATAGCTATTATCAAAAAGTTATGATGCTGAACAGCTGACGACGGCCCAAATCCTGGATTTTTTACAATCAGGTTTTGATCAGGGGCTGCGTTTAAGGACACTTAAACTGCAGGTGTCAGCAATCTTAGCCTTAAAGGAACAGTTCAGTGTAAAAATAAAAACTGTGTAAATAGATAGGCTGTGCAAAATAAAAAATGTTTCTAATATAGTTAGTTAGCCAAAAATGTAATGTATAAAGGCTGGGGTGAACAGATGTCTAATAAAACGGGGGCGGGGAATACCCAGAGGTGTGAGTGCTGCCCATAGTAACCATGAAACAAAAATTACGGTTAGTATGAAATACATTTTTTGTTTTTTACTGGCCAAGGTAAAACACCGGCCAGGTGGCAACCCTAATTGTAATAGAAATGTCTCCTATGTTTCTCTGAATGGTCTCCTTGCCTTTTAGGCACCAATGGGCAGCCAGTCGCCATTCAGTGCGGAATCCCAAAGTGGAATGGGTTACATGAGATTCTCTTATTGATCCAGGAGAATGAGCTACATGTTCCTTGTAGAAGAGGTACCGATAATCGCTCACTTTTCACTGAATTATATGATGTGACATTGGACATTATTGTGTAACTGCCACTTTAAAAGGTGAAATTGGAGGAAGGTTTTGCTCCCAGTGAGGGTCTTTAATCCCACAATGCTTTGCAAGCCAAACACTTGCATGAGGCTGATTTTGGCATCAGAATGCAAACTCTTACGTTTCTGCTCCAAAATCTGCTGTATGTGCCTGGGCCAAGTCTATCTAGGTCAGCAGTGGCTCCTATGTCAGTGGCTGGACCAGTGACTGGCGCAACATGGAGGAGCCACAACACCTTCTCCACTTAAAAGGGTTTATAAAAACCATAAAGGGAGAAGGGGGCAAAGAAACAACAGAACCAGGCAAATAATGATCCACAGGAGAGACCCCTTCCATCAACTCTACCTGATAAGTATGATCTCTCTTCTTCATCGCTCAAGCAATGATTCCGCCCTCGCTTCAGACAACAGGTGCCCTGCCATGGCACAACACTTGGCTATCTTCCCCTTTAACTAGAGCCTGGGCACAGAGTCCTTGAGAGAAGTAGAAAATAACAAGAGGATTGTAATTACAGCTGCACACAAAGCAGGACAACAGGCATATTGAATAAGAAGGTTTATGAGAATGAAATCCTTTTTACAATTGAGTAAAATCAAAATCACTTTAGAATATTACCCCCATGCCCCACCCCCAGGATCCATTGTTTAAAGGGGGTGGTTTGCCTTTAAGTTAACTTTTAGTATGTTATTGAATGGCCAATTCTAAGCAATTTTTCAATTGGTCGTCATTATTCATCTTTTGTAATTTTTTAATTATTTGCCTCCTTCTGACTCTTTCAAAAGGGGGTCGCTGACCCCATCTAAAAAATAAATGCTCTGTACGGCTACAAATGTATTGTTATTGCTACTTTTTGCTTGCTAGGGACGCACAGGGAGTCATCTGAATAGCAGTGAGTATGTTACAATTATCGGTATGGCAGCTCCATTTCTATGAATGTATTTACACAGTTTCATAGTTAATTTTGGTTGGAAAGAACATAAAAGCCACCTGCCCATCAGGCACAACCCTTCCATGTTTCACCCATATTCAGTGTCTCTCTGTAGCCTGGCAACGACACTTGACTGGTTGCTAGGGTCGCTGATCCTTTGGGGACATTATCTGCCACTAAGGGCCCCACTGCCAATAATAAAGCTGAATTTGTAGGAGCAATCTTAGCAATGTTTCACTCACTCCTGTTTTCTTTTCATTATTTGCCTATTTAGGCTAACACTGGCGTCTGATTGCTAGGGTCAGTGTCCCCTGACAACCAGCAGGCAAGCATATAAAAAGCCCTGATTTGTTTTACATCCTATGTGACTATTCAGGCCCTCTGATATTCTTCACATTTCTATCTGACATAAACATCCACTATTTATACTTTGTGCTTATTATACACTGACCATTCCATTCTCTGACAAACTACAACTCCCATAATCCTTTAGCAGATACCCACTGAACATCACTTGTGGGATCTATCTTCCCCTCCTTATACCCAGGCTGGAGGGGCAATTATACAGAACAGAATATTTGGGTCACAAGGGGAAAAATGGAAGATTTTAGAAGTGAGTCCCTTTGGGGTTGTGGCGAGTTTAACCCTGCGGTGGCTGGGCTGCTTCCACCGGCTTGTTTCATAACAAACACATAAAAATGACTCTCAGGCGAATGTGGTGGAACCAGTCGGACCACAGGGCGGGGGCAATTTATCACTTAGCCCCCTCCCCTAATTCCCATACAGAATAAAAAGGGCCCTTCTTACTGGTTGCTGCGGGGCCCATGCAGGATTGATTGCTTTTTGTGACTGGGAACTTGCACTACTCTAGCCACCATGGGCCGACAAAGGAGCTTCTACAGGGTGCTGGGAGTTGTACTTCAATAATAGCACAAGGGTCACAGGTTGGGAAGAATTAATATATTTTATTATTGCGAACGCCCTGTCCCACTGTCTCCCAACACCCCTCTTCTGCCTGCTCCTCCCTACCTACAGCTGCTGCTCGGTGGGGGCCCATGGCTGATCCCTCATTTGTGCCCCACTATAGTCTATGGCCAATGCCATGTGGGTGTCCAATACTGTCAGTACCATCCTGCTGCTATACTGTGGCGTTTATTCTGCCCAAATCTCACCCCTCTCCCCCAGTTTTGGAAGCTCTATGACCCTATGAATTGCAGATAGCCCAATAGTTTGGGCGCTGGAGACATACTTTGCTGCTCTGCTCACAGTATAGGTAAAGTGAAACCAAACAATCTCTTACCCCCCATGACAGCAGAGATGGGGGAGCCCAAGATAAGCGAGCAGCCCTGTTTATATAATGCTGAGGCTGCAGGGCAAAGTGGCACAGCAGGAAGGTGGCAGCCACCAGGGCTAAATATAGGCCACTCTGATTGGTGAAATGAATCCAGGGGAAACAAATGGGAGGGGCATGTGCATGTAAATAAATCCTTTGCCCTAGCACATGGGAGGGATGGATTCCCCGCACCCTTGTGTTACACACCCAGACGTAGCTGCATCCCAGTGAGCCACTGACAGAGGAACAGCTCCCAGGTAAGGGATAATGTGTACGTGTATATATATATATATATATACTTCTATGTGCATGTGTGTGTATCAGTATAAACTGTTCTGGCTGGTTGCTATGATAACTGCCCTTAACTATGAGAGTGGTCTGAATGCAAGACTAGTGCTCTATCATGCGCATGCATGTCACTAGAGTGTCAGGGGGTTTCCAGGTGCAGCAAGGCAACAGGAACTCAGCAGCGCTGGGGAGACAGTGGTACTGCTTGTAATATTAACATTAACCAATGCCTGTCTGCTGCATTTAACCCTTTCACTGCAGTCTACACACAACACACACAAAGCAAAGGGGTTAAAGACCCAGACCTCAGGCTATAGGGCATCAACTATGTTTTTATAGAGCTGTCATAGACACAGCGCTGGGCATTATACACTGCAAGGAGCTCTGTATAAACAGGGACATACCTATCCCACCCTCTGGGGTAATTTATAGATTTATATAGGACACCAGTTTGCACATGTACAGCACCAAGTACACACTCACACTCAGTTTTACATAATCAAACCCTGCCTATAGGCTACCGGGCTAGAACAGACGACCCTGGTTGGTACCTTGTGTATATATAAATATAACACTGCACTTTTACAGCACAGACACATGGGAACAAATACAAAGAATAATGAGACAAGAAGACGAATGTTTCAATAGAGGTGCTGCCCATTAGATTGCAAGATCCATAGGGACACAAACACAGAGGATAATTCTCTAATACTCACCCGAGGTTGGGGTCGCTGGCAGAAGGGCATTATGAAAATCCTAATTATTCCAGAGACATCAGGGTTAAACCCGGCTGGTGATTGGCTGCCCGTGCATATGGGACGCTGGGGATTACTGTATCAGCCTTGCTATCTGTCCAGGATAAAGTACATTTTGTTATGAGTTGGAGAACTGGACTCCCACAAATAGTTCCTGGAAAGCAGCAGCCGCGCCTCTCTGGGGTCTCCCACGCACCAAATCAAGGATCCTGCCTCCGATATTTACCCACAATGCCCCTTAATAGAGCAGCTGGCCAGACAAGGAGAGGGGTTTCTTCCTTTAATGAACCTTTTTGCTTTGCAATGTGGGAATGAATTCAGTTGTCTGGTTGCTAAGGTCAGTGTTCCTAGAAACCAGGCAGTGTATCAGAGACTGACAGGAAAGGGGGATGAATAGAAAAATAAAACTTTCTGATTGGACCAGGAAACAAGAGGCACAAGCGTCACACCCACTGGCACCATTTAGTTGTTTAGAAATGTTTTACTCTTTAAAACTCAAAGGGTATGTGGGGAAGGGTGCAGGGGATACCTGTCATGGGACGGACTTGCACCCACCCACTGTCAGCAGACACAGTACAAACAATCCCTGTTTGAGCCAGGCCCTATTATTTACAGTCTCAGCAGGAACAGCCTGCAGGCACCGTACAGTAGGCAGGGGAACTCCGCAGTAAAGTGGCATTTGCACCACCCCCAGTAACCCAAATGTCTCTATCATTAGATGTCGGGGGGAACAGTGACCTCAGCCACCATCCCTATTTGTTTATAGTTATTCTCTCAGGTGCAGGTGTACACTAGAAGGCATACAGCAGCCCCACTCAATCAGAACATAGCATTAGTAGCTATAGCAGGGCAGGAAGGATTGTGTTCCCTTAGCTGAACTCAATCCACCATGCAGAGCTGTTTAGCCAATCAGGCTCAGGAAGCAGCCAATAAGAGGAGAGCTTGCAGTCCCTCTAACAGACCTGACAGCCATTGGGGGCTTTTGAACTCTAACTGAATTTGTAAAAGAAAGGTGGGGCCCGAGTGGAGATAAGGCAGAACAGAGGTGAGTATTATACAGGGGTACAGTGTGGGTAGTGGGGTTACACATGATTTAGAAGGGTGCAGATGGGCAACACTGCTCCAGAGACATAACTGAGACCTCAGACCAGCAAGAGCCCAAACGTGTCCCACAACCAGATTCTCCCAGATCCATATCCCTTCCCATAGTCTCTCTGTCCATCTCCTGCCCCCTCACATACAGAGGCAAGGGCCACTGGGAACCAGCTGGTTGGCCAAGAGACACGGGCCACTGGCCTGGACTGAGAATCAAAACAGGCCCTGGAATTTCAGGTACCCAGAGGCCCCAACAGGCCACACAGAGGCCCAAACAGCCCCCCACCAGCCCACTAAATAGTGAGTGTCTATGGCATCTTACAGCAGCCCCTCTGGCAGTTGCCAGAACCCACAGATTGCCAGTCCGGGCCTGACTGGGAAGCAGCAGATTGGCCGAGAGACAGGGGCCACTAGGAAGCAGCAGATTGGCCAAGAGACAGAGACCACTGGGAAGCAGCAGATTGGCCAAGAGTCAGGGGCCACTAGGAAGCAGCAGATTGTCTAAGAGACAGAGAAAACTGGGAAGCAGCAGATTGGCCAAGAGACAGGGGCCACTGGGAACAGGTCTGGACTGAGAATCAAAATAAGCCATGGCATGGTACCCAGAGGCCCCAACAGGCCACACAGAGGCCCAAGCAGTCCCCCACCAGCCCACTAAATAGCGAGTGTCTATGGCATTTTACAGCAGCCCCTTTGGCATTTGCCAGAACCCACAGATTACTAGTCTGGGCCTGACTGGGAAGCAGCAGATTGGCCGAGAGACAGGGGCCACTGGGAAGCAGCCGATTGGTCGAGAGACAGGGGCCACTGGGAAGCAGCAGATTGGCCGAGAGACAGGGGCCACTGGGAAATAGCAGACTGGACGAGAGACAGGGGCCACTGGGAAATAGCAGACTGACCGAGAGACAGGGGCCAATGGGAAGCAGCAGACTGGCCGAGAGACAGGGGCCAATGGGAAGCAGCAGATTGGCTGAGAGACAGGGGCCACTGGGAAGGAGCAGATTGGCTGAGAGTCAGGGGAAACTGGGAAGCAGCAGAGCGACAGTGATTTCACTATTTACCAAGCATCCGACTTCCTGCGTTCCCACCTCTATCATTTGCCTTGGTTAATTCACCCGGGGTTCCGGCCCGGCAGCACTCACAGATAGCAGCCTTGCACACAGGGTGCACAGTATAGCCAAGGTATCTTATACTGTAAGTCCATGTGCTTGAGAGACACACTCATTTGCATCAGCTGCACCAGCAACCTTCCCACAGGTAAGTGAACTCATTGTACTTCTCTAGGTACAGAGCTCTGATTTTCTGTACTTTCTGCTTCTGGGCTCCTCTCTTACCCATGGTCAGGCTGGAGCATCCCTCTGAGTAAAGGGATTCAGTCTCTCCCAGGGAAAGATTTCTGCCAGCCATGGGAAAGAGAGCAGCCCAAAAGCAGGAAGTACAGAAAGCTAGAGCCTGGAGTTAAGTGCAGGGGGGCTGGATTTATTTACCCAAGTGTTTGTTCTTGCCAAACATGGGGAAAAGAGCAGCACAGGAGCACTACCGGTATGTAGTATAGAGCATCAGAGCTCTGTATCTGGAAAAGTAATGGGGGAGGTACCTGACCATGGGAAAGAGAGCAGGAAGTACAGGAATATTTGATCCGAATTTGGATTGGGTTTTTTCAGTTAGTTTTAAAAACTAATCACAAGACTGCAGTGATGAGACTTCAAGGTACAAATGAACTCTTACTTTCTCTTTCAGTCTCTATATATTCTATTAAGGGCAGTAGGACCCCTGCAGGGCAGGAAAGACAATGGTGGCTCCATCTTGGGAAACAAATGAAAAGAAAGTGCCAAGGCCAGAAATAAAATGCCTTCCAGTCACAGAAACCCGATGCCATCAGACTAATGCCCCCAAACAGGGACTTGGGCAGAAAGTGGGGTCTGGAATGAAGCGCTTGTTCCAGTGCCCCCAGGTGGAGGAAGTATTTATTATCCAAACACAAGAGGCTGGGAAGAGCCCAGGGGTCTCTAACAGAAAGAAACTGCTCTTTGCTCTGGGGGTGTTTATCATGCTGCTTGTAGTCGTGCTCTTGCTCTTGTGGAACTATAAGTGCACCATCATCGACCGGCAGTGCCAGGGGAACAGCGAGCTCCTCACACCACTCTTTCAGGACAACTGATTCATCCCTGGGATCTAATGGCAACTATGACTATAAATAATTCCTTCTGTTCTGTGTATTCATGTTTTCCCCCTTAAATTTAAGTGCTCGGGTGTGGCCCTTCCTCTGCACTAATACGGGCCCCCACCTCTGCGACCATCCAACACCCAAAAGGGTCAATCCTGCTCAGCTTTCTCGTTGCCATAGGCAGCAATGTAAATAAAAATCAATAAAAATAAGAACATGTATGTTTTTTTCCTTCTTTTAATGGAGTAATTCTCTGTGCTTCCGGCTCCTGAGCTGCTCTCTTTCCCCTGGTCAGTTTGGATAGTAGGCCTTGGTCCCTAGCCAGAAGCCAGTTGTAGGGTCTTTCCATTACATCAATATCAGATTCTTGGCCACTAGAGAAGTTCTTGTTCCATCAAATACCAGTCAGCTGTTAATGTTGCAGACATGCCCCGACCTCTGGTCATGGGGAAGAGAGCAGCACAGGAATATAAGAGAGCTGTATCTGAATAAGTACTGGGGATAAATGGATTCCCTGATCCTTGGGAGGGGGGCAGTACAGCAGCAGGAAATAGAGGGAATCAGAGCTGTGGTTAGTATGGAGGGGCACCATAATCATGACCCAGGGGGGTAGTTCCTGCCTGCCCATGATGAAAAGAGCAGCAAAGGAGCAGAAAGCAGAGAGCATCAAAGCCATGGGAAGAAGGGTAGCCTGGTGGCAAAATATACAGGAATCCAGAGCCCCCCTACCTACTCACCATGGGAAAGTGAACGGACCAGAAGCAGGAAGTAGGGAGAGAATATGAACTCAACAAGGATTTGGGGAAGATTAAACTCACATGGAGAGAGGTTGCTAGAGGGGCAGGTGAAAATGGGCTCATTTTCGTTTTATTTCAAATCCACTTTTGGGAACAGTTTATTAAATTTTAGGTTAATAAAACAATGTCCATATAATGTCCATGAGAGGCGAGACTGCACTTACACACGGAGATGCACATCGGCTCCACCACTAGCACATTAACAGTTACTGGCACTCTCACATCTACCCGGCTATAATGCTGTCTAATGGATACATGATTTGGTTTATAAAGTGCTCTGTTACTGGGGATGTGCTGGAGTGGGACTTCTCCATTTGCACAACGAATCACTTCCTGCTGACATAGTAACAGCTCATCTGCCTGCCCTATACTCCTAAATATGTCTGTGGGACTCATCCGGCACCAATGGTCTAAACTACACATACACAGTGCACTCATACTCTATTGTCTGACAATATATGTATAAATACAAATATACAGAGAATGAATGTCCTGGGCATAGCAATACACTGTAATGCAGTTTGGTCTGTTGATTAGAGATGTTGGAGCACTGAACTCATTAGACATCTAGACAGGGACTCGCAGGGCACTGAGGCACCAATTAAATCTGTTTCTTATCGAGCCATGGAAAGAGGCACATGATAATAGAGGGATCTGATGATGAGTTACTTATGGTGGTGCAATTAAAAGATCATTAAAGATTTTAAAATGCATCTGTATATGTGTATGATGGAAAGCTTCTATTATTATTTCCACATCAGTCCCAGGATGAGGAGGATTTTGGGGCTGGTGCCTACATAGTACAAGAGAAGCAGAAAGGGGAAGTAAGGTGGCAAATAAAAATCAGTAGCAATGAAAGCAGGGATATTGAACTAGCTATTCAACAGGCACACAGGGGCATATGAGAGCTGAACGGCTGCTTGCATCAGCCTCACTCACTTAAAGGGGATGTTTTAGTATGTTGTAGAATGGCCAATTTTAAACAACTTTTCAATTGGTCTTATTAATTATAGTTTTTGCATTAATTGCCTTCTTCTTCTTCTTCAGACTCTCTCCAGTTTTCAAACTGGGGTCACTGACCCCATTTAAAACCCATTTATTCAGGCATCTCCCATTTATATTCCAGTCTTTCATTTAAATCAATCATGGTTGCTGAATAAAAAGCTAAATACCTTAAAAGCCACATATAATAAAAAATGAAAACCAATTGCAAATTGTCTCTGAATATCCCTCTCTACATCATATTAACAGTTAATAAAATGGTGAACAACCCCTATAAATCACATTTGCTATATATATTCTATTATGGGACAATGCAGAGCCAATGAGAATGAGGGGCTGCACAAGATACAGTGTGTATGGTCCGTCTGTAAGGCAAACCGAGGTTCCCTGGTGGCAAATGAATCCCAGAGGAAAAGGCAGGGCAGGAGGGGCAAGTCTGTGTGCAATGCTGAGCAGAGATAATGCACACAATGAGCAGCACAGGAGGGGACAGCTAGAGACGGCACCATGTGACACTTATCTATATCCGGCCATCTGTGCCATCCCATAAAGCAGATTTTGTTTGCAGTGCAATATGTAATAATAGCGCAGCCACTGATAGCGGGCAGCTTGCTAAAATCACTCTCTATTGCATGTTCTGGGGCAGATATGGTATATATTGGGGCAAAACAGGAAACAAAGGGTTTTTTATGACTTTGTTGTCGTATGCAGTAGAACAAGGCCAAATACACATTGTGTTTTGGTTATGGCCTGGTGCAGCCAAGGCAGCATTCAAACTGGAGAGCACAGGGGTCTCCTCATAGAAATACTGTGCCACCAGCATCCGTTGCCACTGCTCACCCACTTTCATGTAGGCTGTGCTGTTTCAATAGGCCGCTTTGGCTAGTGGGTATGTCCCTTTCTAAAAGATTAATTTTGCTAGTGTATCCAATCAGCAAGCCCAGCACAAAGGCCCCCAGAAGTAAAAGAGGCAGAAATCTCTTACCTTCTGGGTAAAACTCTTCTGTGCAAATTGCAATTCCAACCAATTTCTGTATTTTCCTACAAAAAAGTCCCAAAAGTAAGCATTTAAATTCCCATTCAAAGGGACGTTCAGCTCTATTATTACTATCTTATAGACGGATATAATCTGAGCAACTGTCAGGAGACAATTATCATGTAACCCCCTCCTTTTTTAACAACACTTTTCAGTGTTTATACAACTTTAGACAGTACAGGTTTCTACAATACAAATAAATGTTTCATTCTTACTTTTAATAAAATTTTACGAGTCTGTGTATGTTGTATGGGGTGCAAATGTTTGAGAGAGAGAATCTGATAAACAACATTTATTTGTACATTATAGAGACAAAGGGTGTAGGAAAAGCCTTGGAGAGTGCTGTTCCATGATTTACGTGCTCAAAGTACTGTATCCAGTGCATATGTCAATAAAACTAATGCTGTGAGACCAAGGGGAGAGAGAGAGGGAAAGAGACATACGAGGATAACAACAAAGGAAGGAGCACAGTTTTTGTTTGCAGAGTACGATCAGTAACTGGAAAGACTTACAGGCAATTCTGTGTATCTCAGAGGCAGATTTCTGTTTCAGAGTATAGCAGTCCAATTGGTCACACAAATCAAGTCTTTTCCTACCTATTTACTACAGACATCGCTCCTTCCCTTACTCTTCCTGGCAGTACAAAGCAGTAATCATCCACACTGTGTCCACAGCACTAAGGAGATATGCTGGCCACTATTAAGCATCCTCCTGTCTTCCGGTGGGCAGATTTAAGATAAAGACAAAACAGAATTAACACTCCAGCAAATCCTATTATTCAAGTTTTAAGCTCAAAAGCTAAAAGCTTCTCATGCTTTTTTAATTATAAGGAAGGAGAGCATATCCAGATTGCACTGCTCTGCAGCAACCACATCTCCACCTGTATAAAATGGGTGAAAGAAATTTTTCAGTATAAAAATAAAAACTGGGTAAGTAGATAGGAAATAAAAAATGTATCTAATATAGTTAGTTAGACAGAAATTTAATGTATAAAGGCTGGAGCCAGAACCCTACTTCCTGCTTCTCCGCTCTATTGGTTTCCAGGCAGTAATCAATGAGAGACTTAAGGGGGGCTACATGGGTCACAACTAGGGTTGCCACCGTTTCTGGAAAAAAATACCAGCCTTCCTGTATATTTAGATTATTTTTTTTTTTTAGATTTTTTCCCTATTAATAACATTGGTGTCAAGCATCATTTTTACTGGTCAAGTTGGTAAAATACTGGCCAGGTGGCAACCCTAGTCACAACTGTTTGCTTTTAAATCTGAGCTGCAAACTCACTGAACAATTATGTTCCATGTGGCCCCCCTTCAAGTCACTGACTAATTCCGAGTAAGTCCATTTTGCACATACCATCTATTTACCCAGTTTTTATTTCTACACTGAACTGTTCCTTTAATAGTGGAATGGAGGTGTGAAGAAGACATCCCAACACCTGCTTCCCCCCAGTTCCTGGGTAAATCCACAGGTCTTAAAATAGGATTTTTGTGATGTTTCTGTGAAGTTATACATCCCCTCTGGAGCAAAAGGAGGGAAGGTGAAGTCTTCACTGCCCTCATCTGTACACGATACAGAACCAGGAGGTATAAGGTGGGTATGTTTGTGGGTGTAGCAGAACCACAAATTATTAGCTGGAGTTCTTCGGCAGTCGATAGACACCTCCAGAGTAAACCAACTGGTGATCACTAACTTTCTTCTGCAGGAAGCTTTGCAGTTCCTGAATATCGATCTCTGTGACCACGGGACCAGTCATGACAAACATTTTGAGCATGGTGTGAATCCGTTCCAGGGGCAAGCTCTCCAAGTTAGTCAGCATGGCCTGGATATAAGTCCAAAACAGCTACAAAAATAAGTAAAAAAAAAGGAAAAGTGAATTAAGTGTTGGGTAGATTTCTTGTCTTTACTTCACAGTAGAGCTTTTCCTCACTTTCCTATATTAAACTGCTCTTCCCATATCTACCTGCATCTCTTCCTCCTTCTGGTCAGCCTGTGACGCCATGGCAGAATCACCCTCCTCGTCACTGTCTATTAACACCACTTTCTCAGCCCGATCCTTTTGCTCTTCCTCGATCACTGTGAATGTGCCTGGAGGATCCTCACGGAGGACGCCATGTTGAAGCCAGAAGGTCATTTTCTTCTTAAGAGAAACTACAGGGACCTTCAGGACTTCACTTAGTTCATCTAGAGTCCACATGCCTAGGGAAATGAACAGATCAGAAAAAAACACAATTTATCCTAAACAATAGAATACCATATAAACCAAATATCCCGTGATTCAATGCCCACACCATATTTGCATCACAGGGCAAACATAATACAGCATTACATTTATGGGGACATACTTTTATTCTGGAAATGCAAGATAATGGCTGCGTGCACAGGAGACACTGGGAAAGACAGGGTCCGGTCAGCCAGTTCCACATCCAGAACCACTAACCCAAGGTGGTGCTTCCAGTTCAGAGTGCGCATGGCCTGTAAATATAAATGTGCATTCTACTTCCTTGGTTGAACCGTGTAGAGCAGTGACACAGGCAACTTTTACATGTGTACAGCTAAGAAACAGCTGGAGTTCTGGAGTTCCAGCCCCTTCCCATTCAGACAAGCTCAGCTGCAGTGTCACAGATTGCTGATGCCTGGACTGAGGCCTATGCGGATACATGCCATTATTTACAGACCCACTAAAACACTAACCTTCAGTTTCTCATATTTCTTGGTGTATATATCCATGGCTTCTTTTATCTCATCGGGAAGCTCTAATTTCTCTTCTTTCAGTGCCGGCCAAAACTCACTGGACAGAATCACAGCAACTACATTAAATGGTGGCCGTTCTTCCTCTGGCAACTTCTCCTCCTCATCACGTATGTTAGTGTTAATTCTGCGGGAGTCTGCCATGTCCTTAAAAATATTATTAAATGTTAAATGAGAGAGATATAGATCACTGGAGATGTTTAATGGAACATTTAAAAAAACAGTAACATCAAAAAATGAAATTGTTTTCAAGTAATAGAAATATAATGCAGTGTTGCCCTGCACTAGTATAACTGCTGTGTTTGCTTCAGAAACATTACTATTGTTTAAATAAGCTGCTGTGTAGCAATGTGGCAGCTATTCAAAGGAGAAAAGGCTCAAGTTACACAGCAGATAGAAGATAAGCTCTGTAGAACATTATGCTGTTATCCATTATTTATCCTGTGCCATATAGCCGTTTTTCAATTTCCTCCATTGCTTCTCAGCAGCTTGTTTATATGAACTATAGTAGTGTTTCTGAAGCAAACACATCAGTTTTACCAGTGCAGGGCAACACTGCATGATATTTTCATTACTTTAAAACACTTTCAGTTTTTAGTGTTACTGTTCCTTTAAAGTGGAATTCAGTGTATGTAAAGTGTCACAGGCTATGCACCAGATCTCACCAGGCTTACCTTCAGCATAACCTCGCAGTAGTGCATCTGGGCCTCTCCAAACCTCAGCTTGAGCAGTTCCACATTGCGAATTTCTCTGGTGATGTGAATAGAATTAATATTCATAAATCTGACACCTTATTGATAACTTTCCATTTTAACTGGCCTGATAAACATACTACTTTGGTCAAAAAAATCAAGGAACTAAGCATATGTTTTGTGCATGATTGACACATGCCAGCTGTTTACTATTGGATGCCAGCTGTTTATAATATTGGACAATATTAGCTATTTGCCCTGTCTAATATACAGATCTGGAGATGAATATTGCAATGACATAATACCTTTCTGAACTGTAATTGAATTGGTGAAGGAGCCTTTCAGCAAGGAGGGTGCGGTACTCATTAATAAAAAGCTCTTTGCTGCCGTAGATACTGACCAGGAGGCTGATGATGTCAGAAGATCTACGCTTTGAGCTGCTTTTGCCTGGGAATGGGGAAGGAAAAGAACAGGGAGACTGTAAAGAAAGCAAGACAATAGGAAGGGGTAACAATACTAAGGTACTAAATGTATGCAGGTAAATATACGGATGAGTGAAAGAAATTTGGAAACTAGAAGACTTTTTAGTCATTTTTCTGCTGAGGAAATGACAAGGTTTAGACAGTTTAAAGACTTGAAGGTGCAGGAAAATTATAGATTTATTAGACATTTTGCTTTACCTGGGTCAGCATCTACAGGATCTGGCATCCAATCCTCCGCTTCAGACACATCATCATCGCTCTCCTGCCCATTCTCCAAGACAGGGTCTGCCTTGGAAAGCTCATTAGCCAGGTCGGCAGAACCTTCTGCATCCCCAGTTAACCCAGCAACAATCTGCCGGACAGTATCCTCTCTTGTCCTAGCAGGGATACAGCAAGAGTTTTCATTTATTTTAAGCAGTGAAATAATCACAAAAACATGTCATATTAGTATGAGTAAAGATCAATGCCAACACATGAACAGGACAGTCATTTGTTTAACTACACGTTACAAGGCAGTTGTGCATCTAGATGTAAAGTAATTATTCTTCAATTGGTATTGTATGGTAATTGTATGGTCGTTTTTATCTGAATAATTACAAAGAGTTTTGTTCTTTATACTAAGGCTTCTGATAACAAGAAAACAATGATATTGTACAAATAATAAAGAGCAAGTTTCACTGGCTGCAGCTTTTACTTTGGTTAATACATTACTTACAAAAAGTATCATTGAGAAATTAGTGTCTAGGACATGCTGTATCATACAAAATTCATATCAGTACCTCAAATACTTCCTTATGGGCTCACAAGCAACCTCAAGAATAACCATAGAAGGATCCAACTCTCGCAATGCTTTAATGGCCGATATATACAGGGTGATAATGTCAGATGTATTCACTCCTAATAAACAAAAACAATTAATTCTAACACAGGTCTGGGACAACGTTCAAACAGTACTAAAAAGAGAAGCCCTAAAAAACCAATATATAGCATATATTATAATATATAAATAAGTACATGTCATTCACAGTACCAGTAGGAGACTAACAATAGAGCTAGAACAAATTATGATGAGCACATCAATCTCGGACTGTTATAAGGACATCAGTCTTGAACATATGGCACTTTTCCCCCAGAAAATAAAGAGGATTACTATACAAAAGATTTTTTTAAAAAAGCACTGACCGGGGTGCAGCAGTCGGGTTTCCAGAGCGTTCTTCAGTGAAGTTAGCAGCTGCTGCCTCTGATTTGTTCTCTCCAAGCAAAACTTTAAATCTTCAATGGCAGGCTTGGATTCTGGAAAGTCTAAAATGAAGAAAGTTATCCCAGAGTTTGTGTCTCTTTTTAATGTTCGTAGACATTTGCTGTAGTGATGTGTAAGCTGGCCCAAAACCCACAGGACCCGATGGTTGAGTGGGATTGGGCCAAAAAACACACATCATTGGCCGATTGTGGATGGGCCCAAAATCTACCCTCGTGCACCCAGCTTGCGATCTCCCACTTCCTCCTCTGGCGTTCACTATTTATAAATGCACACCTTCTTTGCCCTGCCACTTCAGTGACATCAGAGATGGGCAGGTTGGGTGCGGTTATAAAAATAGCAAAGGCTTGATGGACCAGGTAGGATTGGAGTGGGTGGATTCTGGTTGGGTGCAGTTCTACTTTTTGTCAACCCACACATCACTAATCTGATAGATAGCTTCCATATGAGGATCAGTCACCTCTGATTATGTTGAAGAGCTCCTCAATGCGCATACTGGCATAGAGACGGTAGAAGAAACGTTGTACATGGCAGCGCCAGCGTTTCAGGGTACAGCTGGTCTCTGGCGTAGTGGGTGGGACGGTTCCATCCTGCAGGAATACCTTGCTGAGCCAACCAATCACCTTCTCGATCCACTGGCAAAAATGTGTAACCACAAGGTGAAACCCCTACACTGACCTTAATGGTCATATCCCCATATGTAAAAAAAAAGTTATTAAGTTTGCCCAAGAGCAGTAACCCATAGCAAACAAACATAGGTTTACTTTTAAATAAGTGACCAGTAAATGTTGCCTGCTGATTGGTTGCTATGGGTTACTGCTCCTGGGCATACTTAATGCTTTTTATTGCTTAACACCCCTCTTACGGCCAAGTAAAACCTGGTCTCCACTTACAGTGACATCTGCCCTGAGAAACTACATATTATATTCAGTTTTACCTCCTGAAATTCACCAAGGAAGGATCTCTCATACTCCCCACGGCATTTCTTTTCCATCCTCTCCTCGATCATCTTATGCAAAATGGTGGTGACTGCATCTGAGCAGACTCTCTCCAGCAGATTTAGCCTGTGACTACAGAAATGCAACAAATTCAGCCCCTTCCACATACTATTGGTACATTGGGGAAACAGAACATCATTCAAAACCGGTAGCTTCCTACAAAGCCTTGTCCTTACAATCTAAGAACTACAGATCCACCATACGGATTTATCTATATCTGACACTAGAGGAATTTACAAGTCAAAAACTATACATTTTATTTGTATCTTGTGCCAAGTTCATGCCATCATGGAGTCCCCTGTGCACCTAAAAACTACTTACAAAATATTGCTGAGTTGCTGAAACTGTTCCATAGCACAGAGGCACCAACACTGATCTCTGTTGCTCTGACAGCCAGGACACTCTGCATCATCTCCTCCTCTGTCGTCTGAGTCGCTCTCACGCTCATTCTCATTCATGCTGCTGTCACAGTCACTGCCGCTGTCATCTGCTTTCTTCTTCTGTTTCATGTAAATCTTAAATGTGCGACTGTAGAACTGCTGGATCATGTCCTGGAAGTTCTTAGAGGTGGAAAAGAAAAGGATGGCCTTGAACATGGTGTAGACTTTGTCCCGCAGCATCTGAGAGTCCGAGGAGACCAGCAAACCTGTGTCTATCCATCTCCCAAGAATATCCAGGCTTCGCAGATAGGGGTCCAAACGGGACATGAGGAGGCGAAACGCATCCAGTAAAAGCACAACACATTGCTCCTCTTCTACAGCATTTTCATGCTGGTTGATGCCATTCCAGAACTCTGGGGCAATGTTTCGCTGAAGGTCCATTTGCAAAACTTCGGTAAACCATTCTTCTACCATGGAATGCAGGTCATAGAGGTGCAAGACTTCTAGAGCGGTTTTAAGATCAGCTTCGACTACAGACTCACCCGTAGTTGGTCTTGGTGCTGCCTGCGTAACCAAATAAGTAAAACATTATAACAGTGGGAATAAACAGATGCCCATACAAAAGCCTGGAGGGTGGATATTCAACTGTTAGGTAGGCTGGTGCCCATTAAAGGAAAACTATACCCCCCAAACAATGTAGGTCTCTATTAAAAGATACTGAGTAAAACAGCTCATGTGTAAAACCCTCCTTCATGTAAATGAACCATTATCATAATAATATACTTTTTTAGTAGTATGTGCCATTGAGTAATCATAAATAGAAAATTGCCATTGTAAAAAATAAGGGCCGCCCCCTGAGATCGTAAGATTCACTGTGTACACATACAAACCACATGTAAGGTCACATGAGCCAATTAACAGACAGAGTTCTGCCTTTTGCTTCCTCACTTCTTCCTGTTACAGTTAGTGTTGTAGTATTTCTGGTCAGGTGATCTCTGAGGCAGCACAGATAGAGTCACGAAATGGTGGTTCAAGGCAAGAGATGTAAAAGGGCAATATTTATGTAAATATATATTCCAGTTTGGTAAGATTCTTTAATATGTCATTCAATTTGATATAAACTATCTGTTGCTTAAGTATTCATTTTGGGGGTATAGTTTTCCTTTAAAAAGGAAAAAGGCAGCTCTTCAGTTGTCCAATGTCAGTACTGGGAGCATCAGCAAATGGGGTGCAGCAGGTGGTTACAGGTCCTTATGTAAAACTCTTTGTCAAGATTATGGCACTTCTAGATGCATGTGACTTTAGGTGTGGCTATCAGGGGTCACGAAACTCAGCCTCTCACACACCTTGCACACTAACACGTCAGCACCCCAAACACCATCCATCATCCAGAAAACTAATTCACTGCCACCATCTATCATTAACAGGCGAGAGAAACTATGTTGCCATTCCCCTGCTTTTTCTAACATATAAGCAATACACCAATGCATTAAACTCTCTCTTACTATAGTCAGGGTTAGTTCAACAAGTACTCCAGCAGCCAAAGGGTTAATTAACACACACACACACACACACACAGACTAATGTTTCCATTCAGCAAGCAGAGAGCTAAGGCTAAGGGCAGAGACACACGCTGCTATTTAGGGAGATTAGTTGCCCAGCGACAAATCGCTTCTTCTTTAGGCAACTTATCTCCATGAACTGCCTTCCCGCCGGGCTAGAATGTAAATCGCTAGCGGGATGGCACTCAGAACACTTCATTTTCCAAAGTTGGGTGACTTTGGAAAGCCAAAACGATCCCAGTGCCATCCTGTATTATTATATTTATATTCTAGCCGACGGGAAGGCCGTTCGGGGGGGTTTTGTCGCCCGTAGAATTGTTTTGTCGCTGGGCAACTAATCTCCCGAAATAGCAGCGTGTTTCTCTGCCCTAACAGTTACACACTTTATGTTCTTTATCATGTTGTTACTACTATCATATCACAATGATACATCCATCATGTCTGACGTTTATCATTATTTACTTAACATATTACATCTTCTGAGTGTGCACTGTATTATCCTGTCCCTGCACTGTGCTGTCCTGTCCTGTCTTGCAGGAGTTGTATATTTTTGCACTTGCACTTTTTGTCTGTTGTCCGGTATATCTATGTTGTGTGTAGCACCATGGTCCTTGAGGAACGTTGTTTCGTTTCACTGTGTACTGTACAAACGTATATGGATGAAATGACAATAAACTCACTCTTGACTTGACTTGACACTTTGGGCTAGGGTGGTTTAGAGCATCAAAGACAAACTTGTTACATGTTATATTTACTATTATAAAAAGGTATAACAGTGGAAATTAACTAAAAGATGGTACAAAAAAACATTATTAAAATATACAATCACAAACAATTGAAAAATAAGGGGAAAACATAGAAACCTATACTTTTACTCAAATATATAGAATTCCTGGCCCTGGAGCCAAGGGGAAACCCCTAATTTTGTAGTCAATTATAAGAAATAAATGGTGTTGCTTTTACCTGGTGCTAAAAATTAATATTATCTTTAAAAATAGCCCCTTTATAGGAGCTCCCTATAGAAGTTCTCTGGTCTCTGTATGTGTTTCAAATGAGGCGTGTCCCTGCCAGAAGCACAGTGGGAGGGGACAGCCAATCACAGCCCTGCAGTCACACAAGCACAGACAGGCTTCAGTTCCCTATCAGGTCCTACTAGCTGCTGATTGGTTCCTGTCCTACAGTGCAGTGAGCTGAGTGCACAGCCTGGGAATTCAGGGAGCAGCAAGTGGAAGCGGAGTGATTCACAGAGCAGAAGATAGAGAGAATAGAGCAACACCTTAAAGATTACATAGGGTTTTTGCTGAAATATTCAATAAATCAGCCTGAAACACTACTTAAAAAAAAGCACTACAATTCCTCTATATCTAAATGAGCATAATGCACTGGTACATTCTTATTTTTTACACAAAATGTCTCCATTAATGGGGTCCATTGACACAGCAGAGGGAGTTGGGGTAAGTGTCTGGCTGTGACAGTGCTGGGTGGGGGGTGGCAAAGGAAAGTCTGAGGTGAGGAGACTGAACACAGAAGGCGGGCTACCTGTACCAGACTAAGGGGTGTCTATGCCAGTTCTGGGGTAAGGAGAAGGCTGCGAGTGGACGTTTCAGTCACTACTCACCAGGCCCAAGGCGGAGGTCGGTACAAGGCCGACGCTCAAGGTGTTCCAAGCAGCAGAAAGTTCCTCCAGGCTGCACTCAGACATCCCGCCGGCTGAGGAAAGAACTGGCGCCTACTAGTGACGTCACCGTGGGCCATTAGTAATGACAGTGACAAGCGACAGGGACGCGAATTCCCGTAACTATGGAGACCAGAGCCGCGCTGAGGATAGTGCCGCGCCGTGACGCACGCCTAGCGCTGTAAAGGCTGGTCACATGGGCAGATTCCCCGGCGCTCATAGGCTAAGGAGGTTAATGAATGTACAAGTGAGAAGTAGCTGCCGGAAGTGGAGGATTTAGCGGGTCAGTGGCCCGGGAGTTGGTGGCTGAGCGCGGGGCAACATGAGCCAGCAGGGAGCTGCCCTTCAGACTTACAACAACGAGCTGGTCAAGTGTAAGAACCCACTTTGTTATACTCTGTGTTCCACGCTGAACACATTCCCTATGGGTGTCATACCGACCCCCCTTTATTACAACTCATTTTCTCTGTATCACACTGTACCTCAAATATACTATTTCATGTGTGTCACACTGTACCCAAAGTCTGCTCTCCACTCCTTGTATCAGCTGTACCCCCAAATCTGTTAACCAACGGTATCCCCCCCCAACTGTATCCTCCCCCAACTGTATATATCCCCCAAATCTGATAACCAACTGTATCTCCCCCAACTGTATCTCCCCCAACTGTATCAGCCATTTCCTGTGTGCGTTAGACTATAGCCCCATAAAAAATCATACTACCCAACACCTGTGCATTAGACTGCACCCCCAAACATACCAGTTTGCCACTGAGTGTCAGACAGCATTCACCTCTCACCCCTAACTTTAGTGTGATGCTTTGGGGCAGGTATAGAAGATTTGTGCAGCAAGAGAGATGAGTTAAATCGGCAGATTCAGCAGGAGGAGGAAGAGAAACACAAGCTGCAGAATGACATCCGAATCCTGACTGAGAAGCTGTCCAGAGTCAATGAGAACCTGGCAAGGAAGATGGCTTCCCGGAACGAGTTTGACAAAACCATTGCTGAGACAGAAGCAGCTTACATGAAGGTATTATACTTACAGGCTGTGGCCCTGCTCACGTGGGCCTTCCTATAGGGTGGGCCTGCCCTTTAACCTATCAACACACTGTGTTGTGGGTCCCCTGCCTTAGTAGGATCACACTCGTTATCAAGTAAAGTTGAATCCCAATTTCATGGTTTCCTGGCATTGTTCCATTCAGGAATTCGGGGTAGATTTTGCTTCTGAATTTGTTGGGGACATAGAACTTACAACCTCAACCAATGGCACACTAGTGCATTTTTTTTCTGAAAATGGCAATGAGGGAGGATGATTAGGGTTCCTGTGCAGTAATGTAATGATTAGTACTGGGGTGCTCATGCAACAGACCAAAGAGAGGGGGGCCTTTCTGGGGAGGGGGGTAAGTGGCTGAAGGTATGTTATATGCTTGAAACATTGGACATGCTCTGACAATGGGAATCTCTTTTCTCTACAGATTTTGGAAAGTTCTCAGACATTACTAAATGTCCTGAAGAGAGAAGCCGGAAATCTGGGGAAAGCCACAGACTTGCGAGGAAATGCCACAAACAGCTAATAATCCTGAAAGTGCTGTTCGTTACACCTTTCCATCCCAATCCTTGCTGTGCATTATGGGAAACGCTGGGACCTCACTTGGTACCATTTCAAGAATCGGTACCAGGTTGTATTTTGATATATATTCACTTTAATAAAGATAATAGGATTAGAACTTTTTATTTGGATGTTAACAGAATGTGGAAAATTACATTTTATATAGTTTTGTGAATAAACCTGCTTCTTGCAATATTTATATATCGCTTCCTTTGTTACCCTAGCTTTCCCCTCTCTAGCTTCTCACCCCACAGCATGAATACAAGGATGGATATAGATATATATATATATATATATATATATATATATATATATATATATATATATATATATTATATACATACATATACATACAACCCCAATTCCAAATACTGCCTGACAGAGCAAAAGCCTCAAATCCAGAACCTCACAATTAAATGCTGCCTTCCAAAGCTGCACCCAACAATCCAAAACGTGCCTTTCCAACAGTCTCTCATTCAAGCAGCAGCCTCCAATTACAGCACAAAACTAGAACCTTTAATCCAGTTCCTACTCCAAGCACTGCCTTCCCAATGATCCATTTCATGTTGTAGACTTTCTCCATTTCCTAAAAGGTATTTTAGAATTAAATTATTGCCCCTATTAAGCCTCCATTACAAGGCACTGGGCTTGTTTTGTTCATTAGCTTTACTGTGGATTTAGTTATTTGCAGAGACCTTCTGAGTCTTCATAAGCTTCATGGCTGATATTGGTACTTCTTTGTTCCTTAAACTGCAAATCAAGGGGTTTAGCATAAGAGAAGTTATTGTGTTATGGGAATAAAGGCGAGTTGGGCCGCAAGTACATGATGGATGCTGATCCATAAAACAGGGTGACTGGAGTCAGGTGACACACAGGTGGAATAGGCTTTTCCTCTGCTTCTTACTAAGTTCATTGTCAGGAGAGTGGAAAGGAACTGCCTATAAGAGAAAAGGATTAATAGAAAGGGCACAAGAAGGATGGCGACATAAATACTGACATTGAATTGAAACTTCAATATGGGACATATCAGTACATGCTAACTTCAGAACTGGTGGTATGTCACAAAAGAAATTATCAATGACATTACGGCCACGGAAGAGATGTGTGAAGATAAATGTGGTCTGTTCTAATGAGACCAGAAATCCAGGAGGAAGCAGAAAACTGGAGGCACTGCCTGCAATTCATGACTGTCAAATAAGGCAGAGGTTGGCAGATGGCAGTGAAGCGGTCGTAAGCCATGACAGCTTAAAGGAGGAACTTGGTGGTGCCAAGTGTCAGAAACATGTACATCTGTATGGAACAGCCAAGGAATGAGATGCTCTTGTCCTCAGACAGTAGATTGGCCAGAATCTTGGACAATGTAACAGAGAAATAAATCAACTCCAGCACCGAGAGGTTAAAGATAAAGAAATTCAATGGGGCGTGGAGCGAAGAACTCCCACAAATGATGGTTACAACTGGCCCATTACCTACTAGAATGATCAGGTAAATGCAGAGAAATAGCAAGAAAAATGGAAGATGAATATCAGTGAAGACTGAAAAGCCAAGAATGACAAAATATATCACTGAGGCGCCATTCATCATCAGTCAGCGGTCAGTCTATGAAACAACTGCAACTGCTGACTCTGTGACTGACCTGCAACAGAATGTCTTATTAAATGTCTGCATGCAAGTAGTCGTGTAGTTATGGTTAGTCAGCACAATGGGAAGCTATAATGCATATAGCATGCTCACATTTATGGGTGGTGCTCTATCTGGGAACCTTTCTGCAATCCTTGGTATCCGTAATCCATATACTCATAGAAAATCAGATGGCACACACAGAAGTATTAGTGCTAAATGGTTGAAGATATGGGAAGATTGAGGGTCCCAGGACTGAGATGAGTACCAGTTCCCAATGCCTGCAATGTGCACAGAAACAGAACCAACACTGAGGGTATTATGGTCTGTCAGATTTAGCTGGGGTGGGTTCTTGGGGTCAGATTTTAGCCATTATTAGCTATGGAGGTGACAGCTACGGTCTGTAATGTCAATGCCGGGGGAAGAGATGGAATCTCAGTCTGTTAATATTTCCCTTTATATCAGGTAGAGAAGATTAGGAAATACAAGTGACAAATCCCCAGTGACCTGCACGAGAAATAGACTGTCTCTCATAGGAACGTGGATATTTAAGGAATCCCTTGTGCACCACTGATACATATATATCCATTATATACTATGATGGGTTTATTCAGGTTAAAACAGCCCTAGAAACTGCACCAGTTGGAAGGGAGACAATATTCTGGTGCCATAACAGGCGTAACAGGTTCACTCATTTACATACAGAGCAGTAAGCACTTGTGCACTATAATGGTCACAATTTGCATAAAGGTACATCAATACACACTCCTGCCTCTACTGAGGAATAGTGCATCTATTGCCAGTGCCACAGGGAACTCTAAAGCAAATGAATGAGAGGCAAACACCATTTCTACAAGGTGATGGCACCCCCAATCTGAATGTGCTACATGCAAGTTGCACCCAATTTGTGGCAAAACACACTTTGTATCGGTCTGGGTGCTTTGAGTGCTATTGCCCTAATGGAACTGACAGCATGGCCTCGGTTATGCTTGAATTTGGGGAAAACATTTGTGGGTAAAAAAAAATGAAGGTTTGTGCTGATTGTGATGTAGCAAAACCATACTGGTTCATGTTGCCCATGTTTATAAGATGGTGGTTTGTGTAATACATAGCTTTAGCTGTCTCCATGTGGTCTAGTTCCCCTTTGTGCCACGTCTATGCTTAGAACATGGATTTGGGGTAATTTCCCAACACAAGAGCAATTGGCAAAGGGCAATTTTGGATGCAAATCATCCTGTTTTTTTAACTAAATTTCTTATTTTCTATCTCTAGTATTTCCCTATGGTCTCTGGTAGAACACCCACAGTTTGCCTGCTTTGGAAAGTCTATAAGTATAATTTATGACCAGGCTGGACCCACAGTGAAACAGAATGCTTATGGATCTGGCCCCCAGACCCTGCAGAGCTGACCTGGGCTATTTGGATTTCAGGTACTAACACTGGGGGGTCAATGAATACAATGGTCCAGTGATTTATAATAATAATAATATTATAATATAATGCAAAATGAAAAACAGAAGATTGCAGTAATGCAGAAAACTATTCTGTTTATTGTAACCAGTGCTGTCACCAACTTGTACCAAATGATCTCTTCCCTTCTGGGCAGTCTGGCAAGGTGTGGGTTAACAGCCTGGTACAAAGTAAAGATGCCACTGATATCGTATAAAAATGATCTTTCGTCTTAATGGACAATCGATCCGGAAACCTTGATGTATCATGTGGTGATGTTGCGCAATCCCCCGGAAATAACGTCACAGCAGTCGTTCTTAGCTGGGGTCCAGTATTCTGCCTCCCTCTACAATGGCCAGTGGTTTATTATACACCAAGACAAAAGGTGGTCTTACAATATATCCAATCAATGAGCATGTTATGCTATGAATCAATTGGTGGAACCAGCACACAGACACATGTCCATAGAAGAGGGGGGGAAGTAGACTTCCCTAGGCAAACAAAAGACACCAGGACAAAAGGCACTTCCCCCGGTAATATACATATACACAGACACAGTGATTTTAGCATGGCTTGTACTGATCAATAGTACACCTTTGTTCAGTGGTCCGTATTCCTCAATCCCAACCGGCGCCATACCCGGCATGCTGCAGTCATGCCTGATGAACACAAATCGGATGGGAATCGGAATGATCGGGCGACTGTGCAAAGGTCGGACGCTTATCCCGCATCGGTGGCGGCCATATGGCGAAATATGAAAAATTTCCACGTCACCACACTTGCTGTATTTATAAGTGAATGCAGAACTATCTGTTTTGCTAAAACATGGAAATCAGAACCAATAAAAAACAAATACAAAGAATGTCAGTAAAGAACAAAGTCATCCAGTTATTAACTCAGGGGCGTAACTACAGAGGAAGCAGACCCTGCAGCTACAGAGGGGCCCAGGAGGTATAGGGGGCCCCACGATGCCCATAATGAGTGATTTCAATATATATTGATAAAACAAGACAATCTCTGGCCCAAAAAATTTATTTGCTGTGGGGCTCCACTGTATTAACCATTTAGTAACCAGTTATTACCTGTAGAACTTACTTAGACTGTAAGATCTACAGGAACTCCTTCCCACTGTGTCTCTTACCACATAGCAATTAAGCTCTTTATTCTGATTTAAACCGTGTATATTCATTGTGTGATTTGTCTCCCTTGTGTATACTTTAATACTTATATATATTGAACTTTTATGCACTTTACAGCGATGCAACTCTTTATAAATAAAGTTTTCACATTGGTGCCACTTATCTGTAACCCCTGGTGTTGCCTCCATGAATCCCAGTACATTTGTAATCCGTTAATCTTTATCCATTATCCATATGATATTCTCAGGGAGTGCAGTGTCCAGTAGTTAGTCCTGGTCTCCTTTTGGGTAGAAGTGGGCCAGAATTTAGCTGGGTGACTGAGCCTAACGGGCACTGTAAACTGGGGTCTAACCTACTCTGCTCAGAGAAGGGACCTGACTAATGAACCTTCTGCTTCTTCGGAGTCCCTAACTGGCCCTCAATCTGTAACAGCTACAGTGAGGCCTATTGGAACAGGAACCTGAGGGGACTAAATGGCGAGTGAAGTCCTTCCCTGACTGACACTCACTCACACACTAAGTGGAAACGGCAGTTGCTACAGCCTTGTACCCCAGTCTCCCACTGCTAGGGTTGCCACCTGCCTGGTAAAAATGAAGCTTGACCCCAATGTTATTAAAAGGGGGAAATGTATAAAAATATAGGAAGGCTGGTATTTTTTTCAAGAAAAGGTGGCCTACTGCAGCTGCCAGACCTATTCCTGCTCTCTCCTTAGCTTCCTGCCTTGACTTCCTCTTTCCCAGCATCCCTTGCACAGTCACATGGCCTCAGCCTGACTGTTTCCCATTGCCTAACACTGCCCCCTGCAGGCTGGAGGTGACTATTGCAGCCTCCTCATTAGTCTGCCTATTAGACTATGTACACTATGGGGTAAATTTATCAAAGAGTGAAGTTCTGCCACTAGAGTGAAATTCCGCAGCTCTCAATTAATTTCTATGGGATTTTGAAAGGTGTATTTATCAATGGGTAGGGTTGCCACCCGGCCGGTATTTAACGGCCTAGCCGGTAAAATACCTGCCAAGGCCGGGGCCGGTAAATTTGTAATACGATCAAAAGGAGCCGGCCTGCCCCCTATCCCCTGCAACTTACCTTTTCTTCTGCCTCTTCTAGCGTCCGCGGGTCTCCGTTGCGTGGTCCCGCCCCTTTTGACGCATCACCCCGCCCCTTTTGACATCATGTCCCGCCCATTTGAGGCCCCGCCCCCAGCAGCAGGTAAAATTTTTATAAAAGGTGGCAACCCTATCAATGGGTGAAAGTGAAAGTTCACCCTTTGATAAATACGCCTATAAAAATCCCATAGAAATGAATGGAGAGTGGCGGAATTTCACTCTAGTGGCAGAACTTCACTATTAACTTCACTCTTTGATAAATATACCCCTTAGTCTCACTGGGTATGACTTTTGGGTGCAGTAGAGCTGACAATAAATTGGGTTTGACTTTGATTTGATTAATCCACACTAAAGTGTCCCTCAGGCAATAGAAAACTCCAGAGTGATATTTAGTCCATTCTTTATTATTGGGTGAGAATATTCTGGGTACATGAGTATAAAAGGTTGGATTCCTCCATGTGTCAGAGCCTTAGAATAATCTGAAAAGAAAGAAAAAGAGAAACTTTCCCCAAGGCCTGAGACATAAAGGACAAGTAAAGTCAGGGCATTGTCCCCTTCAGCTTTACTTTAACTTTTAGTATGTTATACAATGGCTAATTCTGAGCAACTTTTCAGTTGGTCCTCATTTTTTCTTTTTTATTACTTTTTAATTATTTGCCTTCTTCTGGCACTTTCCATCTTTGAAGTTCTAAAACGTCCCCATCTAAAAACAAATGCTCTGTAAGGCTACAAATGTATTGTTATTGTTTACTTTTTATTCCTCGTCTTTCTATTCAGGCCTCTCCTATTCATATTCCAGTCTATTATTCAAATCAATGTATGGTTGCTGGAGTATTTGGACCATAGCAACCAGACAGCTGAAATTGCAAACTGGAGAGCTGCTGAATAAAAAGCTAAATAAGTCATAAACCACAAATAATAAAAAATGAAAACCGATTACAAATTGCCTCAGAATATTAGTCTCTGCATTAAACTTACAGTATTTACCAGTTTTTAGGAGTTCTGATGATATCCCGGTGGCCAAATCAGCCGAACGAGAAGCACTTTCTCATAGAGACAACAAGAATGAGCTTCTGTTTGGCTGCTGTGAGCCCGGAGAGGTGCTGGTGGGACAACGACAACCAGCAGTCAGTGTTCTTTGTGCTCGCACGATGCCTCAAACATGAAAGCACTTTCCCCATATTTGTCTCCCAGGAATGTGCTTGGTTTAGGGTACCGCACCCACAGACTGGCAGCTAAAGTCCCCGGGGTGAGACTGATGCAGAGAGCCTGGCGCCCCAATCAGCCGAACAAGAAGCACTTTCTTGGCATGAAATAAGGCAGTGCCCCAGTTTGGCCGATCAGAGGGAGGTCTACAGACGTTTCCAGCAGAACTGACATGCCCATGGTGCCAACAACTTACCCACCCCTGTACCACCCTCCTTCCCATGCCCTAATGTCCCCATGTGCTATTCCTGCGCACACAGCAACCGAACTAGAGAGCACTTACTCACTGATACAAGGAGACAGCGCCCCAGTTTGGCCAATGTGTGAACACAGAGCAGGGCACTCGGGCATCATATGGGCACTTGTACAGGGCATCCAGCAGCTTATTACTGTATGTAGCACATAGAGATACAAGTATAAAGAGAAATGCACAAAGGCACAGACATGGTGCAGACACTGAGGCAGTTGTGAGACATTTTTATTTGCCCCTCACCCCAGCTCTCCAGCCGTCGGATTGTTTGTTGGCACAATAACCAAACTAGAAAGCACTTACTCCCACTGATAACAAGAGAGGGCCCCAGTCTGGCTACTGTGCTGACAATGATTAGGCACCCAGTAACACTCACCCATCTCCCTCTACTCACACTGTAATGGAACAACACCCAAGGCTGAAACTGAGGAGGGTGGTGAAGGAGCCAATTGGAACGAGAAAATGGGAGAGAATGGGGGGGAATGGGAGAGAATGGGGGGGAATGGGAGAGAATTAGGGGGAATGGGAGAAATGGGAGAGAATGAGGGGCAATGGGAGAGAATGGGGGGGGAATGGGAGAGAATGAGGGGGAATGGGAGGAATGGGAGAGAATGAGGGGAAATGGGAGAGAATGGGAGGAATGGGAGAGAATGAGGGGGAATGGGAGAGACTGGGGGGATGGGTACCGTAAGAGGGGCCCTTGGGAAGAATGAGCCAGTCTAAGAGCTGAAAAACTCAGGTAATGGAAAATAATCTGGTTTAACATTAGGAGAAATCCATATACGGCACATTGAGACCAGACTGAGCAGAACATTTATCTACACAACTCAGTCCAAGCCTGTGTCCCTCCAGTTATTCCACAAAGCCTCAGTATCCCCAGTTAAATGTACCCCAAGTCTTCCTCTCCCACTAAAATACACCCCCTAATCCTGTCACCCCAAGGTATTCCGCTATGCCTGATCCCCAGTGAAATGCACCCTCCCAAGCTGAACTCCCCCCAGTTAAATAAAGCTCCCAAGCCTGCCACCCCAAATTATTTCACCAATCCTGTGTCCCCCCAGTTGCATATGCATCCCAAAGCTGCCTCTATGCATAGCATCCCTATAGGGGGGACCATAGCAACACATGTTCCTGTATAGAGAGAGGACAGAGGAGAGGATTTGGTTAGCTGGGGGCAAGAGACAGGAAAAGCCAGTGACAGGGGCAAGAAGCTCAGGATAAAGGGCATCTAGAAAGGGAAGCTGGAGGTGCACAGGGTAATAGGAATAGAATGGAAAAAATAGCTAAAGAAATAGAACATAGTTACCCGGGGAGGGGTGGGGGTCGGTGACTTATAAATGATAGAGATAATTCCCAGTACAACCCAGTGTCCCCATGTGCTGCCCCCACCACACAAACATTGGCCGGCACAGTGGCCCAAACAAGAAAGCACTTTTCCCAATTATAACGCACAGAGAAAGTGCCCTGTTTAGGGTAATGTACCTACCAGTGTGGCAATACAACAGCGCCCCTTGTAAGCAAATACGGTTGCCACCTTTTCTGGAAGAAAATTACCTTCCTATATATTTATCATTTTTCCCTATTAATAACATTGGGATCAACTATAGATATAGACAGACAGATGTGTACAATGCCCAGAACAGTGGAACACAAGAGAAATCTCTATTATGTACAGCACAATACCAACTGCATTGCTTACAGTAGAGGGGAACCTCCCAAAATGCTTCCAGTGGATAAACATAGAGAAACCCTGAAAAACAAACAAAGGTGACTTTACCTACAATATGGAACCTCCCTCCTCCCATATGTATAAATACAAATATACAGAGAAGGAATGTTCTGGGCACACAATAAGCTATACCCTCATACTGTACTGTCTAAGGGAATCAATATGGCACCTCCTCCTCCCATATGTATAAATACAAATATACAGAGAAGGAATGTTCTGGGCACACAATAAGCTATACCCTCATACTGTACTGTCTAAGGGAATCAATATGGCACCTCCTCCTCCCATATGTATAAATACAAATATACAGAGAAGAAATGTTCTGGGCACACAATAAGCTATACCCTCATACTGTACTGTCTAAGGGAATCAATATGGCACCTTCTCTTCCCATATGTATAAATACAATTATACAATTCTGGGCACACAATAAGCTATACCCTCATACTGTACTGTCTAAGGGAATCAATATGGCACCTCCTCCCATATGTATAAATACAAATATACAGAGAAGGAATGTTCTGGGCACACAATAAGCTATACCCTCATACTGTACTGTCTAAGGGAATCAATATGGCACCTCCTCCCATATGTATAAATACAAATATACAGAGAAGGAATGTGTCTAAGGGAATCAATATGGCACCTCCTCCTCCCATATGTATAAATACAAATATACAGAGAAGGAATGTTCTGGGCACACAATAAGCTATACCCTCATACTGTACTGTCTAAGGGAATCAATATGGCACCTCCCTCCTCCCATATGTATAAATACAAATATACAGGGAAAGAATGTTCTGGGCACACAATAAGCTATATCCTCATACTGTACTGTCTAAGGGAATCAATATGGCACCTCCTCCTCCCATATGTATAAATACAAATATACAGAGAAGGAATGTTCTGGGCACACAATAAGCTATACCCTCATACTGTACTGTCTAAGGGAATCAATATGGCACCTCCTCCCATATGTATAAATACAAATATACAGAAAAGGAATATTCTGGGCATACACACCAGGCTACAGTACAATAAAGCAATAGGAACAAGAGTACATTACCAGCTGACCAATTACAGAGAAGACTGATGGACAGAGACAAAGAGAGGACAATTAACCCCCATTCTTACCTGACTTTATCTGTGTACAACTGTATTTGGCCTCCAGACTCTTATAATCCTCAAACCCCACCTTAGAAAATGCACAACCAATCAAGGTCATGGGCCAAAGGTTGAATATTTAGCAAATCAGTGTCAAGCCTATTGTTTCACTGTGGATGGGGGAGAGGGGCTGATTAAAGAGACCCCCTTGAAACCAAATGTTCAATTAAAATGGAGATTTCAATCTATTCATGGGGAAACTTGCATTCAAAAGAGCCTCCTTCAAACTATGGGGGGTATTTACACCCTGAGAGCTGAATAGTCTATTATCTGCTCTCTAATGAAGTTATCTGAGAGGCCCATGGTGTCCCAGTATTGGGGGGCCTCTCTGCATGGATTGGAATCATGGGGCCCTGGGGTATCACACTGCAATTGGAACACCCCTGCCAAAAAAAACTAAGTGTCACTTCAATCCTTGTATTTATATGGTCATGGAACTCCTCAGTAACTTAGAATATCCTTATATTTTACAACAGGGGGTACTTTATTCAATTTATATCCCAGAAGTGCCTGTATTTCTCTCTTGTTCTACAGTCTAAGGCAGGATCACAAACTCACAGTCATGCGTTTGGGCCTACTGGGGAGCCATTGTGTGGCCCTGGTCACCAAACCGTGCAGTGAGTTTGGACTGTAAATACCATTCCACTGGCAGTTTGGGTCTCTGTGGCTTGAAATGCCAGAACCTATTTTAAAACTCAGTCCAGACTTGTCCAATTGGATAATATCTGTTTGGCCTATGTGTTAATCAGTCAGAAAACACCAAGATCCCAGGTATTGGCATGTGCCTAATTCCAAGGGCCACAGGAACACACCTCATAGCAATATTTTAATATGTCCCCCACCTACTAATCAGGTGCTATCATTTGGGCCCGAATCTGTGCAGCAGAGGTTGGAGGTGCACATTGACCAGTATTGCTGTTGGATGCTCTGTGCCTAGGGCATATGGGAACAGTTGAAGAAGGCTAAGCTGTTTGCAGCCCACTATCTGCCTGGCTGTATGCATACCTCCCAACTGTCCCTTTTTCGGAGGGACAGTCCCTCTTTTGACAACTCAACCTGCAGTCCCTCATTTGTACTGGAAAGTCCCTCTTTTCTCTGCACTGAACGGCCAGAAAAAGAAACAAAGTTTCTCACTTAATTGGCTTTTAGCAGAGAGCCCAGAACAGCTAACAGGTGCAAATAAGATACTTTGTAACAATTTTGAGACACAAAAAACACAGTTTAGATAAGGAGAAATATTTTCAAACTTTCATAACCTGCCAAATTTTGTAAAACAAACATGGTAATTAGGGGGTGTGGCCACAGAAAGGTGTGTGGCCAAAAAAATTGCTGTGCTACGTACGGAAAAAAAATTTGTGACCCTCTTTTTACTTCCAAAATGTTGGGAGGTATGTGTATGTAACAGTAATCGCATATGATATATATAAATATATACTGAAATACTGTGTATAGGGTTGCCACCTTTTTTGGAAAAAAATACCGGCCTTCCTATATTCTTGCCGTTGTTTTCCTATTAATAACATTGGCATCAAGCTTCATTTTTACTGGCCAGGCCACTAAAATACCAGCAAGGTGGCAACCATAACTGTGTATAATATTCATCTTGTTCCTGTTACGATTGGGTAGAACCATCTTGTTCCTGTTACATCATTGGGCCAAATAGGCACAGAACTTGTTAGGGCAAAACTGTGTTTCAACAGTGAGCGAGCTGGCACCACTTTAACTGCAAGACTGGCACCACTACCCTTCCCATGTCTATGAATATTCATGTACCATAGCATGTTAGGCAAATAAATAGCAGTATTGCTCAGGAAAGTGACCCAGATACCAGATGGGAGATTTTACGTGCGTATGATGAGGTGACAGTAGGCTGGGTGGCATTGAGCTCTGGGAATAGAAATCCTCTGGGGAGGTTAAAGCTGCCATAGATGCAAAGATCCAATGGTATGAATCATGGTACGATCAGACTTCCCCATCTCCTGACCTACCACTAACCATTCAGATCAGAAAGTCTTACCAGTCAGATCAAATAAAGTAGTTAAAGAACAGATCAGCCAATGTTCTGACAACAATCGTACGATAGACAAAGCTAGTGACATCTCCCACTGAAAATCATACGATCGGCAATACACGCAGAGATATTATCGGCAACCGACAGAAATTTTCTAATCTGTCCCATCGACCAATCGACCGATCTGTGCCGGACGAAAAATTACGGGACTCTCCACACGGTCTGAAAATCGTACGCATCCTCGATTCGTACGATCGGATCTTTGCGTCTGTGACCAGCCTTAGTCATTTGCACACTCAGGAAAAGCCCCTCGTTAGCATGACAAGGGCAAGGAATCCCTGCTTGCAAGGTAAATTAGAGGGAGGGGTGGATTTGGCATTGGATTGTATCACCCGGCTCTGCTTCAAAGGAATGTTTATTAGACCTGCCTGATTCATGAATACAATTAGGCCTGAGCCTTTGTCTGTGTGTATGAGCAGCATGGGGGGGAGACACCAAGATGAGCAGATAATGGGGCTGGGGAGGCAGGGACAGACCTACAGATACATATATTAACTAAACTCCTTTTAATTTCTTAAATCCTCTGATAAAAGGGAATAATCCTCCTGTCCTTGTTGCAAGTGTACAGATATAAAGTATGGGGGGCTGGAGTATTGACTAATAAGGGTGATATTTGGGGACAAGGCCCATTTGGACAGGCTTGAAAGTTCAAATGAGATTTGGGAAGAACTACCCTAGATATGAGCTATGTAGGGCTCTGGCTAAGGGTTTGCCCTGCAAGCAGATGATTTAACTGAAAAAGTACCACAAGCACTGGGAAAGATGTGAAGCACCCAATTGAGATGCCCAAGGGCATAGGGGTAATGCCCAAACAACATAATAGACTGCCCTTGTGCCAGTATGCTGCCCCTTAACTCAGTGCAATAACAGCACAGCATGCTGGGAAATACTGTATGGGCAGGCACTTATTGCTGAGTGGCTCTCATAGCAGCACCCAGTTATGTACAGTACATGGCACCCGGGTGTTGCAGGTTTCCTCTATAGAACACAGAGGTTTCATAGGCCGGTGTCTGTATGGCACAAGGATGTGGGTGGGGGGCGCTGCACTGCACTGACCCCAGCACTGAATGGCAAGTTCAGGGTGTGGGGGGGTTGGTTGTGGCTCGGCTGTTGGAATTCTGACTCTCTGCATGATTTACGCTCCTTTGTTTGACCCTGTGGGGGGTGTAAATGGTTCCTCCCAGAAAGTGATATTCAGATAGGGGGGGAGGTAGGAAGCAACTCAGGCTCATTAACACCCATATATCAAATGCAAGTACCCTGCCCCCTGGAATGCAGCATGTTATTGGAATTGCCCCAATGATTGTCAGCTTCTTGAACCACTCAACCCTCTCTATATATAATTCTTTGGCTGATTTGGTTGGAACCTTTATACTATTTCTATGTAGGCTAGAGTGTTTCCAACTACAGTCACACCCATGAAATTTCCCATTCCCAGCCGGGCCAATATCTGCCCAAACACCAATCATTTTGGAAAGAATTTGGTTCTGGTTCTGTACATGAGGGTAGCTACGGACACGTACCACTACTATGGATACAGTGGGAACATAGGGAAAGTATAGAATAGTGAATACATTACAATTATTTAGTCCCAGATAAAGGCTGGAAATTCAGCTGCCTGTGGGCACAGATACGGGCAGTAAAGGCAGGAGGTTAAACTTGGCTGGCAAGCCTGGGAGCATTCATTTGCTATCATTTCCATAATAAGTGAATAAGCCAAGTCCCCAGACACTGATCAGGCTCTTATAATAATAGGGGGCCCCGGGGGATCTGGTCACACTAGAGGAAGTTCTTAATTAAACTTTTTTACGGGCAGCAGATTCTCCTGGGCCTCATTAACAGTTGCTGTTACATTTCATAATGTTTCTCTAATAATTGGCCGGGAAAGAAGGCCCAAATGAGACCCAGTCACAGTGTGTATCCATTGCCTGATAGGAGGGCATCATTGTGCCCAATGCCAATGCTAGTAATGGTGAGCATAGGTGCCCTCTCCATGTCTCTCCCTGCTAATGGGGGGGCTGATATAAACCTGGGCACCTGAGTGTTTCTCTAACCTGAATATCAAACATTGTACCCTAGAATTAAATGCACATTTTCTGTTTATTCAGTGATTTCCTTCCAATGACACCCCTACAACTACAGCTAAAATGGATGGTGAAGCAGAGCACACTCCTCAGTGTAATCAATGACGCCCGGTGCTCAGGGTAGAGGGCTCGGCAACCCCCTCGGTAAAGGCTTCCAAAAAGGTACACTGGCACACAGGGCAATTGAAAAAGCAGGGTTACCCCTTGCTACTTTTATTTAAGCGGACGTGCGACGTTTCGGGGTTCCTACCCCTTTCTCAAGCATGCTTGAGAAAGGGGTAGGAACCCCGAAACGTCGCACGTCCGCTTAAATAAAAGTAGCAAGGGGTAACCCTGCTTTTTCAATTGCCCTGTGTGCCAGTGTACCTTTTTGGACCCCTACAACTACACACAGGGGTGCATTCCCATTTACACAGCTTTAATCTGCTCACTTCCATGTCAGTGCAGGAGGGCACATGGGGCATATGTGCTGCCATTAGAGTGCCCGCTGGCCAGCTCCAGCCTGTGTGTGAGCGGCATAGAGGCTTTTTGTGCTGCCTATCATAGAATTACCCATAAGGTACAGTTACAATTTGTTTGATCAAAAGGGGGACTCAGAAGGGCTGTACATATTGCCAAGCCAGGGTTCTGACAGTTGCATGACCATTTGGCCACTGAGTAGGCAATTCCTTTGGATGCACGTGTTGTACTTTAGCATAGGAAGCAGTATAGCAGTCCACAGAACAATGAAACCCACCAGCAATAATGATTATCACTAGAATTTCTCACACCCAAACCATTGTGCCCTTTCGGAACACTCCTATTGCTCTTTGTGCAGGACTCAAGCAAGAGGCAGGGGGAGGTTTAATGCACATTGCAATTTATTTTTGAAAATATATTTTTTCCCCATTGTGCAACTCAATAGTCACTTTGCTCTTGGGCTAGTGGCTGCAGAACTGGACTGATTAACTAGACAGTACCCCCATCTCTAACATAGGCAAGCAGCACTGGTATCACAGCTCCAGATACAAGAAAAGATAATGGACAGGCCTGTGGGGCATTTATACAATAGCCCTATGATTACAAGATGTGGCAGGAATTCTCCTCGTCCCCCTCAGGCTCTTGCTTGGTTTCCAGGGTGACACTGTCATACACAAGCCCTTTCCACACGCCTTTTTCCGTCAGTTCTAGCGTTTCCCCATCAACTTTGGTCTTGCGGATGGAAGCGGTGAAGGGGACAGTGGCGTTGTCCATCTTTGACACCACCAACTCCGCAGTGACTTTGCTGTGCTCAGGGACCACCACGGTGATGCTCCGTTTCTCTACTATTGACCGGTGGGTGGAGGCCATCTTCTGGAAAGTGCCATTGTAGGTAACCATGGCTTGGAAAGCCAGGAGAGAAAAGGTGGCGGAAGATGTGGAGTTCAGGCCCCAAGTACTTTCCCAATGAGTCGTCTCGGTGGTCCTTGTCTCCCAGCTGAGGTTGAAGGAGTGGGTTTGGGGCACATCTGTCTTGTTGACAAAAGACTCTTTTTTAAGAACACATGGACGGCAGCTCAGTTTGGAGACATCTCCTGGCTCTACAAGCGAGATATCAAATGACGGAGGGTAGGAATCCCCCATCCCTGTGCGGAACCGGCAGCATTCCTCCATGCCAGGGCGGCTGGCCTCAATGTAATCACCATGATGATGGAAGTGTCGGCACACAAAGAGCCCATTGGAAGCTTTGAGGATCACTTTCTCACCATCATGAAACACCTCAAACTCACAGAGGAGGTCCGGGGTGCACTTGTCCATCTCTAAATAGGCGACCCCGCCACTCTCTGTGCAGCTTACATACATGTCTCGGAAATCTCGCAGCAGGATTTGCCCATTGTGCAGCAGGGAGATGTGAAACTTGCTAGTAAGATCTTTGTTCTCCCGGGCCACGATCCTGTACTTTGTCCCATTACAACAAGAACTCCAGAACATCTCGTTGTCTGTCTGAAATGAAACTCCTTCTTCTGTGTTCACATGCACCCCAAGGGGGCCGAGACCTTTGGAGATACCCTAAAAGAATATTGGGCATAAGATGAGTTTCCCACAAATGGTTTGGGGCATGTCTTTCTGAGGTGCTACATCCCCCCCCCCAACCTGTGCCCTGATAGTCATATTCCTTGTAGAATCCACATTAGGGATGGGCCCAATTCCGCTGATGGGCATAGGGTTTGTTGCCCAGGGCTGGAGGTAGCTTGGTTCCAGTGGGCTGTTCTATATAGTGACCCTGATACATTAAAGTTAGGGAGGGGGTTCTGGGGTTTTCACCCTGGGGTCAATGTTTGTATCTTACCATTTGCGTTGGTGGCGGCAGCTGGGGTTACATTGGCTCCTGCAACAACACAAATATTGTTTCATAAGCATGTGGAAGCTGATTGGCTGCACACACACAGAGACATTCTGATAGGCTGATTTATTGATAGAGAGGAACAAGGAAGTTATGTCCTTTACCACATTGTGCTAGTAGGGTTGCCATCACCCAGCGTTATCATCAGCACCCTTACACGTGGGTGTTGGATTATAATATGATTTATTACCCAGAATGCTCTGGGGTTTTCAGTGTTAAGGGATCTTTCCATTATTTGGATCTCTGCTGAAAGTAGTTTAAACATGAAATAAACCCAATACTCCAATAGTATGGTTTTACCCCAATATAAATTCCAGCAGCTCAGTTGGGATCAATGTTTCTGTTTATTATTACAGAGAAAAAGAAAATAATGAATTAAAATGAAAAACATTTGCTGAAAATGGACTATATTGGACCTTCCTGTAAATTGGAGCTTTCTGGATAATGTGTCTCTAAATAAGGGATCCCGTATTCTGAAAGCTCATCAGATGTAGTTTGTTGCAACTGATTCAAAGGCCTCACTGGGCAGAAACACATAGAACCCACTAGATACACATCAGTGCCAGGTTCTCATTCCATGTGCTCAATGGCTTCTTCCATCTTGCAGCTTCATAGCAGCACACAGAGCACTGCAGTCTGCATCTCCATTGATTTCCAATTAGCCTTGCAGGACATGGGTTTGGAGGGTTGGGGTGAACAAGTCTAATCACACAGGGTTATAACATATATATATATATATATATATATATATATATATATATATATATACATATAAATATATATATATATATATACATATAAGCTTGGGGCCCTGTAAACTGCCCTGCCTGGGCCCAGAAGCTATGCCGCTTTGTACTTTCTGACTACATCTCCCAACATCCTACTGTGACCCTTGCCTGAGAGGATTGTGGGACTTGTAGTTCTGAATGAAGTGGAGCGGAAAGGTTGTGCACAGCTGTTAGAGGGAATGGCCTGGCTTTAGCTTATTAAAGTGGCACACAATAATACTGACCCTTGCGCCTCACCCAAGCTGCACCCCCAACCAGAACCACAGAGCCACCCATGCTTCCCAGTAACTTACCTGCCCAGAGAGCGCAGCTCAGCCCAATAAGCACTTGCCTCCAACATCTTGGATTTAATCACAAACATCTATTGGATCGGGACGCTAACGAGGCAGCCAATTGGACATATCGAGGGGAAAAAACTCATTCTGCATGGCTGTATAGAAACTAGTGCAGCCCTGCAATCTGCCATTCAATTACATTCTTCTGACTGCACTGGATTAGCTGCAGTCATGTGACATGAATCCAAATGATCTGCTACTTATGCCAGAGTCATCAGCAGAATGCCAAACCCAAACTGAAATACCCGGGTACCTGCACTTACTGGCTCTTCTTTATATCAGTTGTTGGTCTTAGAGCTGCCACATCTCCATATTTACATTACCCACCAATACCCCCTGCTAACCCCCAAACAGGCTTAAAAAATATGCCACTGCTCACCCCCAGGGCAATTATGATAGTAACCCTTTCGTATTCTGCTCTCTAGAATGCTCTTAGATAATATAGAATATTGGCACAGGATGGCAGTAGTTTATCATTGCTATAATATATTAAATATTGCCACAGGATGGCAGCAGTTCATTGCTATGATATATAAAATATTGCCACAGGATGGCAGCAGTTCATCATTGCTATGATATATAGAATATTGGTATTTAATAATAGTATAACATTGTATTTGTGTAGGTGGCATAGAGAGGGAGTTATGAGACCAGTATGGCATCAGGTGGCTGTGGAGAGGCAACTGCTAGCAGCCCATATTGACATTAAGTGGCACCATTTTTCTATATTGCCCCATTCTGCCCCCAGTGTATCCATCCATTTCTCCCCTATCAGCTCTCTCCCATTCTGTTCTAAAGGCACTTCCCTTATTTGCCCCCCGGCAGCTGAATCTTGTATGAATGACCAATGTTCATTACCCACAGTGCCCCCATGTCTAGCTGGGAACGCCGGGATGTGAAGAGCAGTGTATGGGTAAGGGATGTTTTGTGGGTTTTTGTCTCAAATATAATTGTTTTTTGTTTCCCATCCTCCTTCCCATTGACCCTGCAGCAGGTACTCCATCTTCCTTACCATCAGTGTTGGTACTGAGTACTGTTCCCTGTACTTGTAATGTAATGGTAATAAAAGGCAAAATAGGAGGTACAGAGATCATTGTGCCCCAAACCCTTCAGAGAGATAAGTGCAGCCATTAGAGTTTCACTAAGCATCTGTTTGCCCATAGATAAAACCAGCAAAAGTCTACTGATCACAGTGGCTGTATATATGAAGTTTTAAACCCGAGGGCACCTATAGGGTTCAGAAACACAGCCCACAATGGGGCACCAAGAAAATGGCATTGATTTTATATTTAAACCACTGAAACACTAGAGGGGTCATTACTGTGGGGCAAACCAGATCAATGAGCATTTCTGTGACCTACCTCCATTATTAGCACTCTCCTGCTCCAACACCGCTGGCTACAATATTCTGGTATTGACTGAAGGCTCTCTCGTAGCAATGAGTCCTTTAATCATAGTAGTCCTATCATATTCTCACATCTTTAAAACCATATTAAATATTCGCTCCTCCTCTGGAAGGTATAAAGCCTTCTCTACCTGCTCCTCTCACCTGACTTCTGTAGGACTTTTCTTTGGAGCAATCTTTTTTACCTACTTCTATCCTTCTTCACCAGGATCTATGTCAGAAGCCCTTTCTGTGGTATACTCAATACTCAACCCTCTCCTCAACCCATTTATCTACAGCCTGAGGAACCAGCAAGTGAAAAGGGCTCTGAAAAAGAACACACACCAGAGGTTTTCTCATCAGAAGGGAATTGAATTAAAACATGTTTATATGGGAAACTGGTGGGTCATGTTCTCTAGGTCTTCAATCAACAGGAGATGAGACCAAAGATAAAATTATACTTACCGAAATTTTCTGTAGTCCGAAAGGCAGCACATGCTTATACTTGTGCTGCCTGAGGACTAAGGAAAAGGCCATTATGAATTTCAGTAATGAACGAGAAGAGTTCCTTGTGTATTATAGGCAGCTCATAGTATTCAGCTCTTGAAGTTCTTTCCTTGTAACTTTTAGAATCTCCTCTGTGGATCATTTCCCTGCCTCCTACAGTAGCGCTCTCCTGTCTAGTTTTGAGGTCTCTCTTAATCTTTATAGTTGGAACTTATTCCCACATCCTTCAAATCATGTTCATCTTCCCGTTCCCCTATGTTATTTGGGATAATTAAGCAATACAATTTATATTTTTTGTAAAACTCTCATCTGGTTTCCCACTATCCAAAGGATTATTCCAATTCAAATTGGATAAATATATGCAAGTTTGTTTTCTATAGGCGCCAAATGAATCCAGCAAGATCCTCATTAACGCTGCAATATTATATTGCCTGGCAATCTGGAAAACTGGAACCTCCGAGTGATGCCGGCTGCTGCACTTTTAACCTACTAATCTGTGATTTTTTTGCATACCTTATAAAAGTGTAAAAAAGTCGTTATTTTGTTTAGTTTGTTCTGTTTCAACATAAAAAGCAGAGATTGTAGTTGATATAGTAATTAAGAGAAAGAGACAATTTTGAGTAAATTTGCTGGGTCCTGCTTCCATCTTTTAATTTAATCTGAAATAAGTGTGTTTTATTAACCCAAAAACAGAGGCGGCCTGGATGTTCCAGGTGATACTCGAATCTGGCAACTCCTTATATAATGGTTTTCCAGAGCACAATGGTACAAAAATCTTCCATTGCCAAACCAACCGCTACTGTGAAAATGAAAATGTATTATCACCTGCATCGTACTGAAAGATGGCACATTGTAAATTCACCGACATTGTAAATATAATCAAATAAAAAGGTGTATGTAAACAAATCGAGTCACTCTCCTACTGTCAGCATCTGCCTCTCTTCATGCAGCAATCAGGTGTCAGATTTTGATGGATAAATCTAATATATCTTTCTTGGGGTGTCATTTCCTGACACAAACAAAATCTCAGAGAATAACTGGCTTTGGCACCATGAATCATGGCAGGAGCAGCCCGGACGCGATCGTAGATATGTCCAAATGGCAACACAGAGTATTACCTGCCCAGCAGAGTGTATTATACTTTAATGAATTATAAACTGCACCAACCAACAACTGTTACCAGGTCCTTGTAATAGCCAGAACCCACCATTGAAGTAAAGGTTCTGCCATGGCAACCAGACAAATCTACACACCAAGCCCAATTAAAGCCTTCTCTAATCCCACATAACAACTGACTTTCCAATAGCACAGAGAAGCACCATTTTAAACATATCCAGACTTAAGATATGCCCGTCCTCTATAAACCTGACCCCTAGCGAGCCAGAGTAGGTAAGCGAGGTGTAAGTATATAGATAAACCAAGGCACATGTCCTTAACCATTTCCACTGAGGTTGAAGGAACAGTAACACCAAAAAATATTATGTAGTGTTACCCTGCATTGGTACAACTGGTGCGTCTGTCCGAGGCATCCATCTTCCACGCAGCAGGACAGGAAAAAAACTTAAATATGCTGGTAAGGAATGGGGGACTCATAAAGGCGGTTCCTGTTTAATCACATTACTTGTTAACCCATTTCCTGTCAGGGCAGGAAGAGAAAATCTTAGGAAGATTTGTTTTTCTCTCTCTCAGGGCAAGAAAAGCCAGACCCTGAATGCATGACCTCACATGGAACCTTCACAGCACGATTAGAAAAGAGAAACAGTAAATTACACGCAGTGTTATAGCAAATATAGCTTTAATTTAATGATATTTCACAGGATAATGCCTATTTTACCAGTGGTTACTTCTCCTTTAAAGCATCAATAAGAATCAAAGATCAGTTGTTAAGAGTATGAAAAATGCAGCAGCAGGGGCAGAGAACTACTTTACGGACCATTTCATATATTTACAAAAGAAAACGAGCAAACATCCCATTAATGGCTCAATTGTCTGTTAAGTTTCCTTTCAATAAGAAGAGGCATCAATTTATTTCAGCCTGAGGGAAATTAGCAGCATCCTTTTATGGCCACTAAGGGTGCTATTATTGGAAAGTGAACAACTGTCTCATTGCAACTGTGCAGAGAAGGGAATCATGACTGTGTGGCCCCACTTGGGGCCAGGCCTGAAGCCAGCAATCCCTACAAACTGATTGGCTGAGTGCAGCCCAGAGGCTCCGGTCTGCTTGCAGCCTGCCAATATGGATAGGGCAGTGGATTGAGACAGTGACACTAAATAGATACTAAAGGAATGCTGTAACCATGACATTTGGTAACAAAAGATTATTGCTGGGTAAAGGTGAGTAGACCTTCTGCCACTTTTCTGGATTTATTGGCGTCTTTGGAGTCATGACAGCAATCATGACAGCGCTGAGTAGTATGACTCCTTGTCTTTAGTAACCCAAACACTATGTTTTTAGAAGAATATAGTTAAAAAAACAATATAAAAGGTCTTACTGGAGAGGGCAGCACTTTCCAGCCCATATGCAAGTGTAGTGGGGGCCAATAGCCCTGTGCAGTTATATCACTAGTGGATTGGGTTTCCAGAGTGGATATAATCTGCTACAAGAAATAAAAGAATGAAATTGCAAAGATTTATTGTTATGAAACTGGAAAGAAATGTGGTTGGATGGTAAAAGGTGAACCTCCCTGACATGGCAGAGGCAAACTCTCCTGTACTGAAATATAATGCAGCTACACCAATGCAAATGGCATTCTCTCCGTTATTTATAAAAGCAGCAACTCTCTGCAGAGAGCCAATAGGACAAGGGATCCAAATAGGGTGGAAGACTATCGAGTCAGACATTATTTACGGTCAGCTGACCAATGTAAAAGTAATAAAAGAAAGGTTAAAAAGAAAAGCTAAGCCAACGCCAGACCTGGAAAGACTCAGTACGATAATAACTATATACCTGTGGCCCAGTCTCAGTTTCTTCCAGTGTAGGGAAAAATAAAGGAATACTTTTTGTCCTGATCTCATGTTCGTACTGAAGGCATTGGTTTCTGTTGGCTCCTTACGGGCCTCCCTCTGATCCATAATACACAGGTTCTCATCCCACCGAGTCCTTTACCATGAAAAGCCCCACGACATGCCTCTTTGTCCCTGAGCTACGGCTCAACCAGCCTCCCTGTGTCTATTGGTTGCTTCCTGATGGCCAGGGCACTTTGCAACACTCCTCACACCGTCCTCCACGCACCACCAGCACGCGGCACTCAGGGGACCTGTGCCTAGACTTTGAGATCCCAACGCATGGCTGATGCGCCTCCAGATCACAGATCAGCTCCACAACCTCATCCACAGTGGTGAGACGGGTGGGGTGACTATTATACAGTTCATGAGAAGAAGGAACAGGGTGACCCTTCACTACCACATGAAAGAGGAGTCCAGGCTGGATGTAGATAACCGTGTCAGCCATAGTAGAAAGTCTGGAGCGCTGCACCAGCTGAAGATTGGGGCCTGTATGGGCCAGTACCTCCCAGTGAGCTGGCAAGGGCATCTCATTCAGCTCCCCCATGAATTCCTGTAAAACCCTGTCCAAGTCTCCCGTTGTATGATAAGAGCCCAGGCTAAAAATCTCCATGATCTGCCAAAAAAACAAAAAGGTATCAGACACTAACAGCCCAGCATGATGCACCAGAAGCAACTGTAACTTTAGCTGATACAAATGTAGCTTAGCAATGACTGTACTAAGGGGTGATCATCACTCATCTATCATCATTTCTATCGCATATACTGTACTAATACAGGCAGATCAACAGCTCAGATAAACCATAGCCAAATAGCAGTAGGTCTTCTTAGCAGCACTCATTAAGGCCAAGCCCAAAGCTGCAGGCATCGCTATACACTACTCGGCAGGCCAGGCTCCTAGCTACAGATACCACTATACACTGCTCGGCAGGCCAGGCTCCTAGCTACAGATACCACTATACACTGCTCGGCAGGGCCAGGCTCCTAGCTACAGATACCACTATACACTACTCAGCAGGGCCAGGCTCCTAGCTACAGATACCACTATACACTGCTCGGCAGGGCCAGGCTCCTAGCTACAGATACCACTATACACTGCTCGGCAGGGCCAGGCTCCTAGCTACAGATACCACTATACACTGCTCGGCAGGCCAGGCTCCTAGCTACAGATACCACTATACACTGCTCGACAGGGCCAGGCTCCTAGCTACAGATACCACTATACACTGCTCGACAGGGCCAGGCTCCTAGCTACAGATACCACTATACACTGCTCGGCAGGGCCAGGCTCCTAGCTACAGATACCACTATACACTGCTCGGCACCACACAGTGGGGGGGGGGGGCACAGCTCACCACAGGCGTGCTTTCATCTGCTTCTTCAATGTCATCAGTTTCTGTGATGAACTCCTCTGTTTTGACTGATCGGTTTAGGTCCTGGGGAAGCAAGGTAGAGGGGGGGATGTATTAGCACTAAGAGTCTAGTCCTTAGTACCTCCATATAGGAGATGCTTCTTACCAATGGGGTGATAGCTTCTGTGTGCGAGATATCCCTCTCCACTGTCTCCTCCTTTATCAGTCTGGAAGCCTCATTCTCCATGTGACTGCTGTTCCTCTCCTAAAAAGTCAAGCATGGCCCAGTGGCACTGGTCAGCACAGTCTGCACCTATAAACGGCTGAAGTGGCACTTCTGGAACTCTCCCTTACTCACGAACCCCCTCACTTCTTGTTGCTAGGCTGATAAAATTCTGGAAGGTACTAGATACTCACATCGCTAGAGCAGTCCTGCCCGTTTGTCTGTTCCGCTTTAATGATGGTTTCCCTGAATGGCGATACAATGAGCAGAGTACCTTGGTTCTCCTGCAGACACAACACATGGTTGTTTTTAGGATGTGTAGCTATCAAGCCCATACAAAATGTATCCAATCACACCCCACATCAGGGGGGAGGGCTTTACATGACAAACTGCCAGCCCTAAATAGGCCACCCAACCAGCTCCCATCATTGCCCACTTACCTGTATCTCTACTTTCTCATATTCTATGCCAGCCGCCTCGTGCTTTATCCTCTCCAGAATGACAGGGTTATTGGATCTGTGGAACGCTGGGATATTCTTTTCCTAAGAAACAGTCAGAGACTTACAGTCTTGAAAGCACAGCACCCACTTCACAAGCACCCCTATCTGTGCAACATGGCTAATGTCATGACAATCAAGGAGTAGAAACACCAACAAATTCCAGGGATTCTACCAGCAAAAGTACAATATTACCTTTCGAAGATAATACCAGGCAGGTGATGGTTTGGCCAAGAAAGATGCCAACCACCAGCTTATATGGGGGTAGAACTGGCTAACAGAGGAAGGACAGGAACCATAGGTCTACAAAGTGTTCTGGGCATCTTGTGTCTAGGGTCAGCGTGTGCCAAGGAGATACTGTGCTGTTGGAATTCAACCCCATGCCCAATATGCAGTTACAATGCTATGTTGAACTACAGAATGCAAATTAACTTCTTTCTCCAACAGATCTGAAACTGTGGAGAAACAGTGACGCAGTTCAGTGTAGGATTTGGCTCGGACAGCAATATATCCCAGGAGTAGCTCAGATCACTAATGCTGCGTGCCTTGGTGTGGTTTTAGGTGGTTAATACTCTCTCTGTGCACAGGGAACGTAGAACAGGAGCTGTAGCAGAGAGTAGGGCAACACGATACAAACAAAATGCTTTAGGTCTTCCTTGCAGCTCAGGCGAGGCAATAAAAAGCCCCAGGACCCACCATGGCAAAGCGCAGGCACTGGCGCCAACGACACTTCTGCCGTTTAAGATTGCGGCCACCAAATTTGGGCTTGTCCTGACAGAAGTCGCACTTGCCACAGTCATCCTTCTGAAGGCAGGACTCACATTCGCCACATTTCCGGTTTTGGCGGCGGCTTGAAAGTGGCTGTAAGATATGGTGGGCGGAGTAAATAGGTAGAAATATAGATGGGAGCTCAGAATGCAAAGCGGATCACGGAAGAGAAGCAAGCTGCCTTTAAGCAACAGACGCATAGAAATGGGCAGGGGAGCTGCAGGCAGGCTGAACAGACTAAATGCACAGAAATGGGAAGGTGGAGCAGACAACAGAGAAATGGCAAGGTGCAAGCAGATACATAATTGTGTATGTACAGAAGCAGGTGGAACAGAGATATGGCCAGGGGTAGATGCACATGATAACTTGAAAGGAATCCATGAGACAGAAGCACAGGGGGTGAGGGCCATGCTCTCACTAGGACAGTTACTAACCTGCCCTTTTCGATCTGCCGCCTTCTTCTTCTTCGGTTTGCTGAACGTGGGTGTGTTCTTGTGTGGGGAAAGAGAAATAACAAGAGATCACAGACTGACACCTACAGGTACGAAGCTGAAATTTGACATCACTTCCTGTTTCCCAACCCCTCGCACCACCACCAGCAGCAGGAAAGGGGAGAACTTACAATGAGAAACTTCTTTGTGTCGTTATTCTTACAGTCAGGAGAGCTATTCAGCAACTTCTGGAAGGAATAAAACAAATAGAATGTGATGCTTTGCACATCTCGCCATCTCCTGCCCATGCCAGAGAAGCACAGTAACTCACCTTGTTGATACAGCGGCGCTGCAGACATTTCTCTTTGATGTCCATGCCAGGCTTGTGCATCTTATCTAAGCACACGGAGCAGCCTTCACAGTCGTCCTCCCTACAGCAGCCCTGGCACACGCCACATTCATCACTCTGCAGGGGCAACATTGGGAGAGAACAGACAAGAATGGGTGGAAATCTCTGGGAATATCCACTGTGTGACAGTAGCACTTACAGCCTAAAGCCACTTACTCACCTTGTGGAGAACACGCAGGCACCGCCTCCTGACACACCTCCAGGAACTGCCAAATTCGGGGTCGTGGGAACGCAGGAGACAAACCGTGCAATGTCCACAATTTTCGGTCACCTTACAGGCATCACATGTGCCACAACCTGCATTCTAACCACGAACAGAACATAAGCATGCAACTCATCCTGCCCCAAGCCAAGGACCCACCCTATGAGCATATCCATATAGGGGTGTGGAGGGAAAACCCACCTTATGTAACTTCCGATCTTTGTTGAAAGCTCGTCTGGAAGCTGCAAGAGGGGAGAACTCAGGGTTAGGGGTGAGAGATGGGCACCTCTATTGTTCCACTAACAGAAAATAATAACATGACACCAGTACTCATCTGCCAATGCCATCTAGCTATATAACATCATGTGCTCACTATGCCCTAATGAACAGTACTAATTGCATGTGCCCTGCACTGACCCCCCCCCCCCAGTTACCTCTACATTCAGCACAGTGCCACTTGTTGACTTTGGACTTTCCGAATTCCACTCCTGCAAACCATACTTGGCAGCCGTGACAGCGCCTGTGAGAGGGGCAAATATGATGTTATTAGTGATACATCTGTGCCCTCCCTGCCTATGCCATCACTGCACTTACACAACGGACTTTTCAGCGGTGCCGTTCTGCTCACTCTCCTCGAGGGCCGGCAACGGCAAGGAAAAGCGTGGCGTTTTGGCCTGGGGATTCCCAGCTCCATCAGCGGGGAGGCTCTTCCTCCGGGACCGTTTCTTTTTCTGAGGAGATGGCATTGGGGCATTAGAATAAACCAAGGGTAAATGCGGCTTACTGTGTAAGATGAGTGGGACGTTCTTACCTTGGGAGAAGTGGGAGTTTTATCTACAATCACCCCATTCCTAAAGTCAAAGAAAGACAGGTCCACAGCGGAACCCAAGTACTTGGCCAGCTCGATCCTACTTCGGATCTTCTTTCCAGCGGGGCTGGGGGGCAGAAGGGAAACAGGGGTGCAGCATTAGCAGCATGAACACTGGAAACAGAGAGGGGACACAGGAAGTGCACCCACCTTCTATAATAAGTGTCTGAGTGACCGCAGGTTGCACCCGATTTCCTGACGACATTCCTGCGTTTCCATCCTGGGCCCAGCAAGGGCCAGTCTTCCCAACCTTCTGACATGGCCAGGGATCACTAGAGAGGGGCACAAAGGAATGGTGTCAATGAGCTGAACATGACCGTGCCTGACTTGCCCATCCATCCATGTGTCAGTCACAGCACATGGACTCTCAGGAGGAACACTCACTCATCTGGGACCCAACAGCTGCAATAGGCTGCAGGCTCTGACCCACAAAGCTTACAATCTAATGATGACACTTGGGGCACAGTCTAGAACCAGAGGAGGGAAGCTCCTGCCTTCAGCTAGTCCAGTTGTTTAAAGACTACAAGTCCCAGCATTCCCCAAGCAGAGAGTGGCCCTGGCAGCTGTAGTGTAGTGCAGTGTAGAGTAGTGTAGTGCAGTGCTGTGCAGAGTAGTGTAGTGCTGTGTAGAATCGTGTAGTGCAGAGTAGTGTAGTGCAGTGTAGAGTTGTGCAGTGCAGAGTTGTGCAGTGCAGAGTTGTGCAGTGCAGAGTTGTGCAGTGCAGAGTTGTGCAGTGCAGAGTTGTGCAGTGCAGAGTAGTGCAGTGCAGAGTAGTGTAGTGCAGAGTAGTGTAGTGTAGTACTGTGTAGAATTGTGTAGTGCAGAGTAGTGTAGTGCAGAGTAGTGTAGTGTAGTGTAGAGTAGTGCTGTGTAGAGTAGTGCAGTGCTGTGTAGAGTAGTGTAGTGCAGAGTAGTGTAGTGTAGTGCTGTGTAGAATCGTGTAGTGCAGAGTAGTGTAGTGCAGAGTAGTGTAGTGTAGAGTAGTGCTGTGTAGTGTAGTGCAGTGTAGAGTAGTGCAGTGCTGTGTAGAGTAGTGTAGTGCAGAGTAGTGTAGTGCTGTGTAGAATCGTGTAGTGCAGAGTAGTGTAGTGTAGAGTAGTGCAGTGCTGTGTAGAGTAGTGTAGTGCAGAGTAGTGTAGTGTAGTGTAAAATCGTGTAGTGCAGAGTAGTGTAGTGCAGAGTAGTGTAGTGTAGAGTAGTGCTGTGTAGTGTAGTGCAGAGTAGTGTAGTGTAGAGTAGTGCTGTGTAGTGCAGTGTAGAGTAGTGCAGTGCTGTGTAGAGTAGTGTAGTGCAGAGTAGTGCTGTGTAGTGCAGTGTAGAGTAGTGTAGTGCAGAGTAGTGTAGTGCTGTGTAGAATCGTGTAGTGCAGAGTAGTGTAGTGTAGAGTAGTGCTGTGTAGTGTAGTGCAGTGTAGAGTAGTGCAGTGCTGTATAGAGTAGTGTAGTGCAGAGTAGTGTACTGCAGTGCTGTGTAGAATCGTGTAGTGCAGAGTAGTGTAGTGCAGTGTAGAGTAGTGCTGTGTAGTGTAGTGCAGAGTAGTGTAGTGTAGTGTTGTGTAGTGTAGTGCAGTGTAGAGTAGTGCAGTGCTGTGTAGAGTAGTGTAGTGCAGAGTAGTGCTGTGTAGTGCAGTGCAGTGTAGAGTAGTGCAGTGCTGTGTAGAGTAGTGTAGTGCAGAGTAGTGTAGTGCTGTGTAGAATCGTGTAGTGCAGAGTAGTGTAGAGTAGTGATGTGTAGTGTAGTGCAGTGTAGAGTAGTGCAGTGCTGTATAGAGTAGTGTAGTGCAGAGTAGTGTACTGCAGTGCTGTGTAGAATCGTGTAGTGCAGAGTAGTGTAGTGTAGAGTAGTGCTGTGTAGTGTAGTGCAGTGTAGAGTAGTGCAGTGCTGTATAGAGTAGTGCAGTGCTGTATAGAGTAGTGTAGTGCAGAGTAGTGTACTGCAGTGCTGTGTAGAATCGTGTAGTGCAGTGTAGAGTAGTGTTGTGCAGAGTACTGTAGTGCGGTGCTGTGTAGAATCGTGTAGTGCAGAGTAGTGTAGAGTAGTGTTGTGCAGAGTACTGTAGTGCAGTGCTGTGTAGAATCGTGTAGTGCAGAGTAGTATAGTGTAGTGCTGTGTAGTGTAATGTAATGTTGTGCAGAGTAGTGAAGTGCAGTGCAGAGTAGTGCAGTGCAGTGTAGTGCTGCTGATTAGCCACAAAGAAGCCTACATAACAGGCCTTGTGACAGGCACCCTCTGTTCTAAGACTACAACTCCCAGCATTCCTCGGGCAGCAGGACCAGTGGGAGGAGCCTGTATATAAAATGTGATGCACTCTGGATCAGCCTGTAGCCCCTGACACGGGAAACCTCTCCCACAACAGCCAAAGCTCCGTGGCTTCTGTATCCTGGCGCCCGAGAGCACAGCGCGACCCCCAACTCAACCCCTGCCCCCTGCTCACCTGCCTGGGCTCTTATGTGTTGTGGGACACTCGGCAACGAGCGGGAGCGTACAGGAAGCGAAAGCCCCAATCGCTTCTCTATTTCTCTTCCGGTTCTGAAAGACCCACACTGGGATCGTCAGCTATCGCAGCAAAAATCAGAGCGAGATTCGGAACGCACGGCAGAGGCACGCCCACCCGCTCATCCAGGGTTCCTATTGGCAGAGACTGGATTGAAGTCACGCCTGCTCTGCTCCATTGGCGAACAGAGGAGGAGGAGCAGCTGCGTGAAATGGCGGGCATAGGGCTGGGCTAATGCTTATAACTAAGATGTGTTGTTGTTGTTCAAGTGTCTCGGTGCCTCAGTCCATTCAGGGGCCAATTGTGTGTAATGGGCAGTCAGAAGAAATCATGGCCTTAAAACAACATTTTCTGGCTCCCCCTGGCCCTAAGCCAACCCCACAGTAAAAAGGCCACAAAGACAAAAAACGCCCCCCCCCCCCAAATGAAAAGCCATTGCTGTTCAGGACCCCATTATAAGGTAAAGAAATATATTGGCAGCCGGGGGCCCATGCGAATGTTTTTAAAAAAAATAGTGGTGGCCAGGGCCCCCCTATAAATTAAAAAAAAAAAACAGCACTGGTGCCAGGGGCCCCATAGAATATTTTTTAATAAAACATTGGTGGTCGGCCCTCCCCCCTAAGAATAGGCAACCCTCCCTATGGATTAAAAAAACTGGCTCCAGGGGCCCACTAGAATATATAAAAACCCATTGGTAGCCTGGGGCCTATATAGTATTACAATATTATTACACTGGTGGCCAGGGGTTTAATAAAATAAAAACACATCAGTGGAACTGACCTTAGACTCCTTTTGTGGCTCCACCACTTCAACTTGGGGTCTTTTTGCAGCTTCGGGTCTTCAGCTCTTTGGGTCTTCGGATCTTCAGCACTGTCAAGGGGGGCTAATTAGAAACGTACAGCCAGGCCCCCCTTTAATCCCGGTACAAATGTTCACCCAGTGCCCCCCTGATGGTGGCCCTGTGAGTATTTAGATTCAAGGGGAGAGTAGAACCTGGGCCCCAGAACTGCTACAGACAACATGTGTGGCCCTTCATATTCCCTGCAGTCACAACTGGGCCCTGTAGTGTTTGTGCCTGAGGCAATAGTGGGGCCCGTGCTTCCAGCTAGCCGTCTACTCACACTCTTTATGGATAGGGTTGCCACCTTTTCTGGCAAAAAATAACGGCCTTCCTATATATTTATCTTTATTCCCTATTAATAACATTGGGATCACTGACCATCCTATATATTTATTTTTATTCCCTATTAATAACATTGGGATCACTGACCTTCCTATATATTTATCTTTATTCCCTATTAATAACATTGGGATCACTGGCCTTCCTATATATTTATCTTTATTCCCTATTAATAACATTGGGATCACTGACCTTCCTATATATTTATCTTTATTCCCTATTAATAACATTGGGATCACCGACCTTCCTATATATTTATCTTTATTCCCTATTAATAACATTGGGATCAGCGACCTTCCTATATATTTATCTTTATTCCCTATTAATAACATTGGGATCACTGACCTTCCTATATATTTATCTGTATTCCCTATTAATAACATTGGGATCACTGACCTTCCTATACATTTATCTTTATTCCCTATTAATAACATTGGGATCACTGGCCTTCCTATATATTTATCTTTATTCCCTATTAATAACATTGTGATCACTGACCTTCCTATATATTTATCTTTATTCCCTATTAATAACATTGGGATCACTGACCTTCCTATATATTTATCTTTATTCCCTATTAATAACATTGGGATTACTGAACTTCCTATACATTTATCTTTATTCCCTATTAATAAGATTGGGATTACTGAACTTCCTATACATTTATCTTTATTCCCTATTAATAAGATTCGGATCAACCATCATTTTTACCAGCCAGGCCAGTAAAATACCAGCCAGGTGGCAACCCTATTTATGGGGTGGCCCTACCTGTCAATGCAGGATGCTTGGGGGTTCATCAAAGAGCTTCTAAACCTCCTGTCAGGCAAAGGAAGGGGACACAGATGGGGAAGGGGAGTCCTTCAAGCAGGGGCTATACTGTGCAGGCAGAACAGAAAAACAAGGGTGTAGAAAAAGGACAAGGTACTATGAAATGTAGCAGGACTGGAGTAGGACGGTGCAGTCGAATCTGCAGAATCTGGAACAGATCAGGAGTAGGTGAAGTTCAGTGCAGGACAGAACAGAGCAGAGGTAAGGTATAGTTAAGGTATCTATATCTTGTGCCTTTGGGTCCCTGATCCTAAAGAAGAGTATTGCTGATCTTCAGCATTCTGAACACTGAGGGATTGAGTTTCAGTTCCACTGGGTCCAGAGTGTTATGGTTGAGATAATCCTCCTTGCTAAAGGGCCATTGTTTGGCTTGAAACGTTGTAACTGTCCAGATCATAAAGCTAAAAAGTGGCATAAATAAATAAAGGCTTTTTAACAGAAATCCTTGATGGTGCTGTTTGCTACAGTTTGTTTGGATATTTGAAGTTGGTTGGAGTGGACACCGAATGACGTGCACCAGTTTTCCAATAAGAAATTGGAGTTCTTGGTGAGTACTGGCTTAATTGCTTTTTCATGCGATAATACTCCTGCCAATTTAACATACCAGAGATATAAACGACAGAAGAACGCGTGATGAGTATCTGGTTAGGGATGCACTGAACCCTCTAATTCAGTATTTGTCCAAATACTGTCCAAAAGTGGAGGAATTTCTAAAGTTTTTCATGCCTCCAGAGATGGGAACTTTACCCCAGTCTTTGTGAATGGAGCAGGGACGAATACAAAAATTAATTTTAAGGGTTAGAGCTTTGACACAAAAACATCCCACAGAGAAAAGTGTCAGAAGGGGACTTCCATATCCTCAGATGGCAGGTGACGACACTAAATACTTGGGGAAAGGTAAACATAACAGCAGCCATCTTTAGTTGCTGTTCTTAGTACTGGGAACTTTGGACACGCACAAGAGAATTGAATAGAGAGATCAGACAAAATGTTATATTTTGCCTTTTCCCCCTTTTGTGTGGCCTAGTCTTGGGACACAAAATTTTGAGACCAGAATTTGATCAAGATGAATTACACACTTATTTTAATTTTGCAGGAGTGGGGGCCATTTTTGGGTCCAAACCCACCTGTTAAACTGTCTCTGTTACAACATGTAGTATATAATTTGGCTGGCAGAGAGAGCTCCTGCAAAGTTTGGGACATGGGCCAAGGAAGCAGATAGGAGTACCATTCACACAGGGTCCTCCCATACTATCAGGCTCGGTATCTCGTCAGAGCGTAAGAACATTCCCAGACAGTTAAAAACAAGAGAGAGGTTTTATTGGCAAAATAATAGGAGCATATATATATAACATAAATAGCTGTAATTTTGTGGTACTTTCCCAACAACCCATTCCTGTCTGACCAACTCCATCGCCCCAAATGGCCCCGGGTGTTGCTCTGTGGCAAGGGCTGATGCTCTGCTAGCATTCATTCTATACCCCACCCGCGGTGGCCCCTATTTATAACTGCCTGACAGCCCCCTGCCTTTCTGCTTCAGTCTCTCATAAGGAGCAAACTCTGCCCAGACCCAGAATGTGATGGAAGCCAATTCTGTGAATTAGACGCACTTCAGCAGGTAACATATAACCAAATAGGATCTTATAGCTGCTGTGTGCTAGACTTCCTGTGATTGGACGATATCTTCACATACCTAGTGTATGGACTACAGACCTGGGAGCTGCCCTGTCTCAGATCCCCTGCAAACCCTGGAGCCATACACAGAACCTGAGTCCACAGTTGTCGTATATATTTCTTCTGCCCAGTGTAACTACATATGAAGGGGTCGTTCTGCATAGAATAAGGGGTGGGTTTCAGTCTCTGCCCTGGCACAGCCATCCACAAATGTGCTGGGCATAGTGTAGGAGGCACTGTATATAAGAGCATGGGTCCCTTTCGGTGATACCACAGAGGTAATAGGTTACATACGTGTGCACTGTTCTACACAAGCCTCTTAGCCAGAAGGATCCTTGTGGAACACACACACAGATATTGATATATACCCACGCCAACCTGCTGCTACCTGCTTCCGCACAACACATTCATGTCTCTGTGTCCCAAATGGCATGTGTCTGGCAATGTTGCCACTCACTGGCCCCATAATAAATCTCAGCTTCCCGTATACTAAAGTGTCCAATGAATCTGGATAAGAGAAATTAACCCAGTATACAAGAACCTCACGAATTCTATATAAAAATGGCAGCAATTCTGCTGCACAAATACAAAATCCTTCTCATCGCTCTGTGTGTGTGCGCAGGTCTGTGGTGACCGGGTCGTGTTGGATGGTCTGGTGCAACATGAGAGCGAGGAGGCCGGCCCGGTTAGTCATTGCCATTCGCATATTCCGTTCCTGCTCAAACAGTTCGTCCAGTTTGTACCACTGCAATGGGACAGAAAGAACAGCCACAACATGTTGAGGATTAAACAGATGCGCTTACATACACGGAATACAGACCTCACTGCCCCTACATCATATCTATGGTACAGACAAGAGCCACCTGGTGAGGGCCCCCTACTCTAATGCCAATGTACCCATATATTATTAGCTAACGAGAGTGACTATCCTACAAATCGATTTTCTATAGAAGTTTGTTCCCTTTATAGAGCTGTTGAGTAGTACATAGTAATAGTGGCACAACTTGTCTCGCTCGCCAGATACAGGTTCTCGGCCAGGCAGCCAGACATGAGTTTATGTGTAAATGGAATAGAAGTGAAGTACCAAGCGAACTCGCTCCAGATCCACCTCTGCGCGGCGAAGTTTCTCCCAGCAATAATGGCGGTTGCACTTTCTTTTGGGAACTCTGCAGAAATCCCCAGTCAGCTCAAAGACGTCTTTTACTATGGGGCAGCCACACACCTCATCCGCAGGCACCTAAAGACAAAACATGGGTCAGAAGGAGCAGGATGCAAATATCAGTCTTTGTTTAGTGAGGCCCCACTGCTACATTACCTTGGGGTCACGAGAATGCTCTGGGCACAGCACTTGGAGGCGCTTGCAGTAGGTCTTACTCTGCGGGTTGTATACGTCACAAAAGAGCCGCGTTGCTCTGGCAAAAATAAAAAATACAGACGAGATAGTGAGTGGACACTGAGCTTGTATGGGGCATGCATGGCTAATAAGTACTAGAATCGAGGGACTTCTAGTTATGCCAGGGCTGATCCAAAGAAAATGCATTGTGCCAATAGAAAGTGAGTAGGTTGGTAACAGGATGGAGTGAGGAGACTGAATACAGTAAGAAATCTATGGAGTGGCATGTTGGGGACAGATACAGACACAATAGAGTGACATTACTTACCCTTCAATCCGTGTGGGGTACATGGAGCCGAAGGAGGTCTGACTCTCATACTGGGGGACACAGAACACAAGAGAATGAAGATACAGTGCACCTACTGAATTGGCATAGCCCTAACTAAATGCCGCAGCCAATCAGAGTCAGAGCTTTGGACCCCACTCACCTTGGCATAACAGCGATCCATGTGCCGCAGAGCAACTTTGGGGTTGATGGGATGGCCACAAGAGACACAGAAGATTTGTAGGTCTGTATCATCACTGTCCCCTTCATTAGTCTGATGAAAGAAAGTGCAGGTTAGCAGTCCCCATACTCCACCTTATTCTACCCCTTAACTCCTCCCCCCTACTCCTCATGACACTGCAGCAAATATACTGCCAATTCTCACCCCCTGCAGGTAAGGAACACTGCAACGCACCAAGGTTCCTACTTACCTCTTCATCCTCGCGGATCTGCTGCTGTTTGGCTTTGCTGATTAGTGCCTCTAGTTCATGGAAGCGACTCTCCATGTTATGCAGTTTGGTTCTTGCCTGTTGCTGCTCCCTTCTGATCCGCTCAAGCAGCTTCTTCCCCTGCTCCTCTGCCACACACGGGCTCTGCTGCCACTGCTGGATGCGTTGAGGGAGGATCTCATAGATGCGACTGTAGGCAGAATATACATACATTTATTTATATATATATATATATATATATATATATATATATATATATATATCCATCCATCCATCCATCAGGGCTCTATGCGCCAGGTAATGTAGGAACAAGGGAAGGTTACTCACTTGGCTGCCAATTTCATGCCACAGTCATCGGAGCAGTACTTAGAGTTGGCCCTGGCTGGCTGCACACAACTGGGCCCTAGGCACTGGCGCAAGGATGAGAAGTCTCTGGTCTCCATTCGCTCTGAGTGTTTTGTTTTATCTTTGTGCCTCTGCTTTTGCTTATGTCTCTTGTACTTCTCATCCTTCTGAATAACAAGAAGCATAGTCACTGTGCCAGCTGTCTTACCATAAAGGCAAACGTAACCAGCAACAAATGGGCAAAGCCCAATATCCATGCACTTTCTATGTTGCCAAGATGGCTCTACAAGGTAAGTAGCAGCTAAAAGTCATCTGGGTGCTGTACATACACAATCACACCTTGCTCCCCCTTTAGGCTGGTCTCTGCACCCCATTGCAATGTGTGCCCCTGATGTCTCCCCCCAAACACTGTGGCATACAAACCTTTTTATCTGCCTTCTTCTCCCTCCTCTTCACGTGTTTCACTTTTACGGCTCTCTTCCTCATAACAGAGTCCATAAATGGTGTGCCTTCTGTGTCGCTGAGCCACGGCTGTGGAGACAGCACACGGATCAGAAGTGCTAGTAAGGAACCTTGTACAGAAATGCTGCTAATACTTGTGTAGGGAATCTCACCAGGTTCTGGTCATCAAAGGCTCCCCCGGCACACAGCTCCCGATAGAGTTCTGGGTCCAGCGGCAAATCATCATCAGACAGAGACCCGGCCAGGCTGCTCGGTTCCGGAGTGTCCCTGAACATGGACTGGTCGTCGTCTTTCACCCGCAGCATTTTCTGGAGGAGTTAGCAGAAATGAATAGACACCACAGTGGCAGGAGCGCAGCACTACAGCTCAGGGGGTGCATAGGAGGGGCAATTCTTACTTACCCTTGCCCTCACTTGGCACTGGCGCAACCGACACTTCTGCCGAATCTTATTAGGCCCCCCAAACTTCTTCATGTCTCTGCAGAAGTCACACTGGCCGCAGTCTTCTGTACGGCTGCACGCCTCACACTCCCCGCACATGCGAGCCGACCTCTTAATCTGCTGCTTTGATGGAAAGGCTAAGTCAGTATGGCAACGTGCGCTCACCCCAAATGACTTAACAACCCCATACCCGAATATCATAGGAACCAACTGCCATACAGTGTCCACCTATAAGGGTCAAGACCAGGGGGGACAAGGTAAAAGTCTTGTCACAAAAAGAAAGAAGGGAGAGAGAAATGTGGAAACACCCTTAGGTGCCCATAAAGAAGCGGTGACATTACCTTTTAGCGCCCCCCCCCCAACAAACAATTAAAAAGACCAAAATTGATTGAGGATACTGGAGTACTGTATGTTAATTATATGGAGCTAGGTCTTACTTGCCTATAATTATTTCCATCTTGTGGAGGTGGCACAGATTCTTTCTGTAGTTTCTGCCATTTCAGCCTATCATCATTGCCCACCTGCTGCACTCTCACAGCATCAGCATATGGGCAACATTGCATTATACAAGCAGCAGGAACAGCCCCCAAGTTTGCTTACAGACTGTACAGAGAGATACAATAAAACTATAACAGCATAAGTATTACCCTGTACTAAGCACAATTCAGCAGGAACAGTCCCCTAAGTTTGCTCATAGTCTGTACAGAGATATTCCATAAAACTATGGCAGCATAGGTATTCCCCTGTACTAAGCACAATTCAGCAGGAACAGCCCCCTAAGTTTGTTCATAGTTTGTACAGAGTGAGCACACACACATTAGTATGGCAGCTCAGTAAATACATTTCATGTACCTACCCGTGGTACTTTGTTACTGCTGGTGCTGCTTTTCTTCTTTTCATTTTTTGCAGTCTCTTCATTTTCATCCTTCTCTGTTTCTCTATCTCGCTCTTTGGACTTCTTGTGTCTGTATTTGATCTCAAGATGAGGGTGTTTCCCTGATACATAGGCAAAAGGCACAAACAACTTTATATATATTTAGCTGCCTCCATCCATACCAGGGCTGCCTCCCACATCCTCCAATTTTACTATAGTAGCTTCCTAATGAGTCATCTTATGTGCAACCCCCCTAATACAGACTGGCCTCACAGCAAAATTGTTTTCCACAGCCTCTCATCCTATCAGAACTGCTTGCAAAAGTCACATGCCTCAGGACTGCCCGACAGGCTGCTCTTCTACTAAAATCACCTCCCTGACTAGTGTAGCTCTTTACAATGGCCTGTTACTGTGCATTTGTAGCCAATAGCAGCGCTGGTCTTTAAAGCAGTGCCATCCCCCAGAAGCCCCTCACTACTCACCTCTGCACTGCATGCAGTACCACTCTCGTATGGCCTTTGCCATCTTCTCTGTGATGTTAATGCAGTGCCCATGGAACCATTCATTACAATGATCACAGCCGCTGCAAAGAGACAACCCAGGAGACTGAGCAGGAGACAGATCAGGCTGTGCTGGGCGCTGGGTCAGCTGGGGGGTATTATGGGATGTTAGCAGTGTTAGTGCCCCCTGTGCTGTGAATAATGCCACTAGGTGAGGGGTGTGCTATTTGCAGTGTGGTACCTAAATAGGAATGACTCCCCCCATATATTTCTTACATCATAAAGCAGTTGATATCCGGCTTGCGGCAGATGCAGTACACCGGGGCGTTCTCTCCATCCTCAGTGTCTCCGGCTGCAGTCAGGTCAGCGTCTGAAAACTCACTCTCCTGGGGCAAAAAGAACAAATGCCTCCCAGTCAGTGATCGGCATTCCAGCTGTTACACCATTACTACTCAATGGGACACACAGGGGCTGCTGGGAATTGTAGTACCCATTCATTGCACTATCCATGCTTCATGTGTGGTGATATAAGCACAACACCATGCCACTTATGCCATACGGGTGGCTGTGCCTGTAAGGGAACCCCAACTACTAAAGGGGACAAAAAGGGAATGCTCCTGTGCCATAGATTGTTAGCTCATGGATACCATTTCCTGCAGTTCCTGTGATGTACAAGCCCATGGTCACACATAAGTAACTAGGGGCCAGTTGACTGCTGCAGGGGTCGGACAGAGAGTGTTGCAGCTCTGGCCACTGTCACCCCCAGGCCATGGATTTGTGCCAATGCTGGGACCCACCTGAGCCTCGTACCATGGGACATGAGGGGGCGTTATACAACTAATGCCCCACTGACGGGGCTGCCGGCTCTTTCCCTCCCCTCAAGGACTGGAACCCCCCCACCAGAAGGTACTTTATCCCCGGCCACAGCCTCCTTCCATTCAATAATCCCCCATACACACAGCACATCGATTATTATTGTCTCACCATATCTCCTCCCGTAGCAACATACACTTCCGCTTCCGGGTCGCACTGCCAGACGCACGCACGCACCGACGTACGCACCTCGTGACTAGCACTGAGCCGCAGGAGGCGGAAGTCATTGAGAGAGAGCTGATTATGGGGGAGTCAGTGGGGTTGGGGAATGAAAGAAGGCAGAGATGCGTGTAGATGGGGCCAGTATAATAAAATAATAAAGTTCAGTATAGACAATGGTCAGAGACAGGGGCCTCAGGTGCTGCTGAGTCCGGGATGAGAGGCCTGGGAAAGTGGAGCTGCACAAAGGGCTCTGGGGCTGGAGGCGGAGCTAAGAGTGACCCAGTGGCCCCTGAGAGAGGGACTGTTACATAGTCTGGAGTGAGAGTGTTGGGGCCCTGAGAGAGGAACTGTTACATAGTCTGGAATAAGAGTGATGGGGCCCCTGAGAGAGGAACTGTTTTATAGTCTGGAGTGATGGGGCCCCTGAGAGAGGGACTGTTAGTCGGGAGTGAGAGTGATGGGGCTCCTGAGAGAGGAACTGTTTTATAGTCTGGAGTGAGAGTGATGGGGCCCCTGAGAGAGGGACTGTTACATAGTCTGGAGTGAGAGTGTTGGGGACCCTGAGAGAGGGACTGTTACATAGTCTGGAGTGAGAGTGATGGGGCCCCTGAGAGAGGGACTGTTACATAGTCTGGAGTGAGAGTGTTGGGGACCCTGAGAGAGGGACTGTTACATAGTCTGGAGTGAGAGTTATGGGGCCCCTGAGAGAGGGATTGTTACATAGTCTGGAGTGAGAGTGTTGGGGACCCTGAGAGAGGGACTGTTACATAGTCTGGAGTGAGAGTGTTGGGCCCCTGAGAGAGGAACTGTTTTATAGTCTGGAGTGAGAGTGATGGGGCCCCTGAGAGAGGGACTGTTTCATAGTCTGGAGTGAGAGTGTTGGGGCCCCTGAGAGAGGGACTGTTACATAGTCTGGAGTGAGAGTGTTGGGCCCCTGAGAAGGACACTCATTGAATGAAGACCGGGCCCCTAGCTCAGTGCCAGTATGTTCCCACACAGGGTATTGCTGGGTTGGGAGCAGGTGTTCCAATGTGTGTGCGCCCCCACAGGTGTTACCATTGCCCATTGTATGTCAGTGAGTGAGACCCCCAACTCTATCCAGGGGCCCCCGAGTCATGTATTTTATGGTTGGCCCCCCAGAGATTGGGCCATTGGATCAGATGGTGGCATTGCAGCCAGAGTTGCTGTGAATTTGCTCAATTACTGAATCCCAGCAGGTATGACATCAGTGTGGAACAGCGCGTGTCACTAGGGATTGTGTGTAAGTATGAGTAATGCAGTGAGCGTGATTAACTCTCCGCATTGCATCTCTCGTCTGTCTGCAAACTGCAAATGCTTCTAAGTGCAACCTCCCCCGGGCGCAGGGAATGTGCTTTATACTGTACTTATGTCTGTGTGAAACCGTACTGCTTGCGCTTTAGTGTACCAACCCTCCTACACCTGTGTCTCACTCCCCCCCCCCCAGCAGTTTTACCCTCATACTTATGGCACCTCCTCCCATATGTATAAATACAAATATACAGAGCAGGAATGTTCTGGGCACACTATAAGCTATACCCTCATACTGTACTGTCTAAGGGAATCTATATGGCACCTCCTCCTCCCATATGTATAAATACAAATATACAGAGAAGGAATGTTCTGGGCACACAATAAGCTATACCCACATACTGTACTGGCTAAGGGAATCAATATGGCACCTCCTCCCATATGTATAAATACAAATATACAGAGAAGGAATATGCAAATCAACAAAAGAGCTGAGAGAAAGCAAACGAAGAGGCAGAACTTGCTGCTAAGTGCTCTTTATTGCACACAACATGTTTCGGGCCCAAAGCCCTTTATCAAGTGGGCCCGAAACATGTTGTGTGCAATAAAGAGCACTTAGCAGCAAGTTCTGCCTCTTCGTTTGCTTTCTCTCAGCTCTTTTGTTGATTTGCATATATCCTACACCTGGAGCGGGGGTGCCTTGCTGAGATTGAGAGCATAGCTGCCAGTTCCCCAGTCATCCTGTTTTATTATACAGAGAAGGAATGTTCTGGGCACACAATAAGGTATACCCTCATACTGTACTGTCTAAGGGAATCAATATGGCACCTCCTGCCTCTCATATGTATAAATACAAATATACAGAGAAGGAATGTTCTGGGCACACAATAAGCTATACCCTCATACTGTACTGTCTAAGGGAATCAATATGGCACCTCCTCCCATATGTATAAATACAAATATACAGAGAAGGAATGTTCTGGGCACACAATAAGCTATACCCTCATACTGTACTGTCTAAGGGAATCAATATGGCACCTCCTCCTCCCATATGTATAAATACAAATATACAGAGAAGGAATGTTCTGGGCACACAGTAATCTATACCCTCATAATGTACAGGGTGGGAGAGGGATAAGTGGGGCAGAGGCTGCTCCTGTGTTTCCTGTTGTTCTGTCTAATCAGTGTTTTCCCTACTGAGGTGATGCTTCCCCTCTCCGTTGCTCTTTCCATGCCCCCCCCTGGCAGGGATCAGGATGCACTGACGCCAGAGCTGCTGCTTTAATAACACACTTTAGAGTAAGTGGATGTGAGTGACAGACAAAGGGTGTGAAGGCTTTGTGCTCTGGCAGGGAGAGGGCTGTTGGTGGGGCCTGGGATAAGGAGTGGACTGAATAGCAAATAAAGGTAAGAAATGGGCCTGGGGGGGGGATATAATGATAATGATGTGGTGTAGCATCACTTCCAGGAGTCCCGCCTTGTTCTGCACCTCCAGTGTAATAAGCGGCAGGTGCATGTTTACTTGTGAGTGCACACTGACAGGTATGAGAGGGAATGTGCCACAGGGGTGAATACTGTACAGGTGTGTGTCAGAGGGAATACTGACAGCAGGTGTGCAACAGGTGTACAAGATGGAACACAAACAGTTGTGGAGTGGGGGGACAGGTGTGCAAGAGCACGGGGTGAATGGGAGAAGGAGAGATGCTTGTTGGGCAGGGGAGGAGGAGTATTATAGTATTAGTATATCCAGCATTCTTACTGCTGACTTTGAGGTAAGGAGACTGCTGGCACAGAAAAGCACTGCATGGTACATGGAGCAGCCCTCCTGCAGGTGAGGAGAGGATTCCATGGCGAGTGTAGGCCCTCCTGCGATGGTGCCCATTTCTTTGCTTGGTGATACTCTTGGTGATGCACAGACGGCAAAATGCTTTCGAGGAAGTGCGAATCCCACAAATTCATTTATAATTCATTGTGCCCGAATGTGCAGGAACGGTTCTTCCAACCATTGTATCTGCCCCCAATTTCTCACTGAGATATTTATCCTACGGCATACACCTGGGGTAACTCAAGCTGTACCCACATACTGGATTTAGGGAAACAGTATGGCAGCTCTGAGGCAGATTATATATATATATATATATATATATATATATATATATATACATACATACATATATATATATACATATATATACATACATACATACATATATATACACATATATATACACATACATATATATACACATATATATACACATACATATATATACACATATATATACACATACATATATATACACATACATATATATATATATATATATATATATATATATACACACACATATATATATATATGTACACATAATGAATGTTGTGCACAAAAGGCTATTTAGGGCTAGGGAACCCTCACTGCCAGTCCCAGTACAATGAGCACAAGAACAGTCCATTCATGCAGTGTATTTTCCCCCTGTGTGTACTCATGGCAAGTGTATAAATGGATCTCTATTCTGCTTCCCTGCAGTTACATGTCCCTAGCTCCTGACTCTTATTCCCTTGCTGGGGGAGCAAGTTACTGACCCAGAGGAAGTGCCAGAATTTCTGCTTTTTATTGGGCATGGCTCTTAATTAGTGGAATGTGGGCCCTTCTGTGCATGCAGAGAGAGTGACAAGTGAGAGACCCCCAGGTCCCACTGAAGCATTCAACCAAGCCAGTCCCACAGGGGCAGTTAAGGGGGATGCTGAGCAGTAGCTTTACCCCCCTCTCTTTTCTATCTCTCGCAGTGCCATTATGAGTGAGGGGCATTCTGGCAGCTTTGATGCATCACTCCGAACTCCCTTGCAACTTCCAGCTGGAAATAATCCCACGTTGGAACCCCCTGAGATGGATCAAGGTACCATGTTGGGCTCTTCAGGGGCAGGAGGAGGGCGATGGGTGGGAGCAGTGTTACTGTATCCAGGCATTGTCCTGTGTTCAATACAGATACAGACAGGCTGGAGAATGATCCCCCACTCAGCCCAGAACCCAGCTGCTCCAAACACAAGAATCGGGGCTCCTCCAGGAGGAAGAAAGGCCAGGAACGCAAACTGTCAGCCAGCCACATAGAACAAGCAGCAGGCGATGGTAGGTCTGGTTGGCTTGGTATGTGTACGAGGGGTTGGTAGGTGGGTGGGGGTACATGCACATGGAGGAAGGGAGTATATTAGGAGATGTTAGTCAGGGGTTCAATTGTGTTGGAATAGTTATCCCAGGGGAGTAAGATCAGCTTGTATCTGGGTAAGTAGTTATGGAATGATGAATTGGGATTTGTTGGTTAGGAGGTGAGTAGTGAATAATTATTTGATGGGGTGGGTAGTATATTGGGGTTGAATACGACTGAATAGTAAAGGTATGGTTATCGGTAAGAATTGGTTAGTTGGGTAGACATTGAGTAGAGAGAGGGGAGAAACCTGTGTGTTTAACCTTCTCCTCTTTCCCTGCCAGTGTCAGATCTCTCTGCATCTCTGTTCCTGGCCTGTCTCTTCTGCCACTTCTCTGACTGTCTCGTCCTGCTCCCTGGGACTTGTGACCTGGGACTGCGCAGTCTCTGCTTCTCACCATCTCCCTCGAGCTGTCTCTCATCCTTCCCTGATCTCTGCTGCTGTCTCTCTCCTTCTGCCTGTTCCAACACAGACTGTGGCTGCCTGGATGTGTGCCAGCATACAGCCGAGTGCCTAGAGTTGGCCATGGAGGTCTCCGAGATGTGCTACCGCTGACTAAACTGGGTACCCCCTGTCTGTTTGTGTGTGCTTGCTGCTCACCCCCACTCATGCCATGTAACTAACCTTATAACACAATGCAATAATACTGGGCAGCCTTATAGGCTCTGCTGGGTAAGGGAATTTGTCAGGGACCATTGCCCGTGGCTAGGGTTGCCATCTGGCCGGTAAAAACGAGGGATGATCCCAATGTTATTAATAGGGAAAAAAGCTAAATTTATAGGAAGGCCGGTAGTTTTTTCCAGAAAAGGTGGCAACCCTACCTGTGGCACAGAGCTAACAGTCCATTGTCTGTGGCCCAGGGAATCCCTGCTCCTTAGAGCTAACAGTCTATTGTAGCAAAGGAAATCCCTGCTTGTTAGAGCTAACAATTATTGTCTGTGCCCCAGGGAATCCCTGCACCTTAGAGCTAACAGTCTACCAGTGCAAGTGAAAGCTAGCATAGAGGTATAGGGGACAATATTGCTAAGCAGACCCAACTCCTATCCTTCTGACTGGCTGGGTGCTATAATTATGGGTGCATGCAGTGTGGCTGATGGGGCCCTCAGGTTGTGGAGTAACTTTTTTTGTGTTTGTTAGACAGCTGTGCTCTTTGTCTCCTGGCCGGGCTCTTCTGTGAGGCCTCCATATTGTGCTCTGCCCTGTTGGCCTGTGTGAGCTGCGGGCTCTGCAGTGACAGGTCCCCGTGCTGCTCTGCATCTCCCGACGGTCTGGGCTGTACTTCTGTGGGGAACGGCTCGTGCGACTGCGACTGTGTGACGGCAAGTGAAGGGTGTCGTTCTTCCGACTGTCTGGATCTGTGCCTGGAGTGCTGCGCTCTCTGCTTCCCCTCCTGACCAGCATGATGCCCACCAGCCATGTAAAGCCTGGGGCACAACCACTGCCGCATGTGTCTATTTCCTCTGTCCGACAAACATAATAAACATGAACTTTCTTACCCACATCTGTTTCCCTCTCACATTATTTCCCTTTAGACCAGCGGGGGGAGCCACTGCCCTTCCTGCCCCCACCCTCCCCTCTGTATCAGATGGTAAAGCCCTTACCCACCCTACATCAAAGCCATGCCAGCATGTGGCACCTTCTCTACTGGAAATGGGGGGTCTGAGAGCTTCTTACAGAGACACAATCACCTCTGCCCTCATCATCATCTCTATATTGAACTGGGGCTACACAAAAAAATAGCTCCCAATCAGATACACAGGGAAAGAATGTTCTGGGCACACAATAAGCTATACCCTCATACTGTACTGTCTAAGGGAATCAATATGGCACCTCCTCCTCCCATATGTATAAATACAAATATACAGAGAAGGAATGTTCTGGGCACACAATAAGCTATACCCTCATACTGTACTGTCTAAGGGAATCAATATGGCACCTCCCTCCTCCCATATGTATAAATACAAATATACAGAGAAGGAATGTTCTGGGCACACAAAAAGCTATAAAACTAGGGGGGATTGTGGATACACACCTAAGGCCAATTTCAAAAAGTTTAAAGCCCTGTCTAAATGATTCAAGTAAATATGCAAGTGCATGTAATTTTGAAACAGGGTTTTTTTTGTTACAAAGTTATGATCATAATATTGATAAGCCACCATACCACGTCAAGGTAAAACCCCACATGGTGGTCCCTAACTTATTTATCTTTAGTCATAGTAAAACACAATAAGCTATACCCTCATACTGTACTGTCTAAGGGAATCAATATGGCACCTCCTCCTCCCATATGTATAAATACAAATATACAGAGAAGGATTGTTCTGGGCACACAATAAGCTATACCCTCATACTGTACTGTCTAAGGGAATCAATATGGCACCTCCTCCCATATGTATAAATACAAATATACAGAGAAGGAATGTTCTGGGCACACAATAATCTATACCCTCATACTGTACTGTCTAAGGGAATCAATATGGCACCTCCTCCCATATGTATAAATACAAATATACAGAGAAGGAATGTTCTGGGCACACAATAAGCTATACCCTCATACTGTACTGTCTAAGGGAATCAATATGGCACCTCCTCCCATATGTATAAATACAAATATACAGAGAAGGAATGTTCTGGGCACACAATAAGCTATGCCCTCATACTGTACTGTCTAAGGGAATCAATATGGCACCTCCTCCTCCCATATGTGTAAATACAAATATACAGAGAAGGACTGTTCTGGGCACACAATAAGCTATACCCTCATACTGTACTGTCTAAGGGAATCAATATGGCACCTCCTCCTCCCATATGTATAAATACAAATATACAGAGAAGGAATGTCCTGGGCACACAATAAGCTATACCCTCATACTGCACTGTCTAATGGAATCAATATGGCACCTCCTTCTCCCATACATATGTATGTATATATATATATTTATATATTTATATATATATATATATATATATATATATATATATATATATATATATATATATATATATATATATATATATATATATAAATACAAATATGGAGAAGCAATGGCAGTGTGTATGAGGGATAGCATGTGCCCAGATGACTGGCATTGTACTGTATATGTGCCCAGCAGCTGCTGATCTGTACCGGGGGGGGGGGGGATGCTGTCACATTGCAGTATGGGGGAGGTGCTCTCATCCCCCCTCCCAGTTCCTCAGCTGGTTGTTGCTGTGTGTTTGCAGCGGTAGCAGCTTTTGTAGCCCGGGCAGCCTCATTCTGTTGGATGATGGGCCCCTGTGTCCTGCTGGTGGCTGTCACTGTCTGTGTGGGTGCTCTGGGCACATTTGCCAAGGTGAGTGGCAACTCCTGTCTGTATGTGATTGTGTGTATGTGCCTGCGTCATGTACCTGCCTCCCTCTCCTGCCCCTCCATGGACACCCACAGCGTGAATGTGCCAGACAAATAGCAGATACCCTCTCCTCCTGCACCTTCCACAGTGTGGCACCTCCTGACTGTCTGTCTGTCTGCTCCTCAGTGACTGTATGGCAGCCATGTCTCCCTCCATACACCTCCCTTGCTGCCTTCAGATACTCCTCTATTGCACTCATGCCATGCACCTAGGGCTGACAATAGCACATGCCCCCAGCAGGCAGCGGCAAGGGGCACTTCATTTGACAGTAAGGAGACTGGATCAGAACCTGGGGGGGGGGGGTTAATATGTATTCATGGGACTTTCATTCTAGTGGCATAACATGTTACTGGGCCCCACAGCAAATGAGAGATCCACTCAAGTTTGGCAACTTGCGCCCCTAAACTGCATCCCCTGTAGGCCACCTCTGTCCCTTTGTGCTGAATCACAGGGTTAGGGGCAGGTATGGGAAAGCAGAGGTGGGCAACACGGGAGATGGAGCTGGAGAATTACCCTCAGGGAAGTGGATGCCAGACTGTAGAACAAGTGGTATGGAGAGACATTGAATTGGCACTTTGAAGGGCACCGACAGGTTATTACCTTCAATTTACAGAGGAAACTGAAATTATAGAAACCTCTCTGATCTTGTAAGATTGGACCTGGTCTGATTAGATAGGACATGATCTGGAAAGAACGGAAATGATGTATCAACACTAGAAATGAACTACAACTCCCACCTTGGAGACTCAGTGTCTAGATCAGTGATCCCCAACCAGTAGCTCGTGAGCAACATGTTGCTCTCCAACCCCTTGGGTGTTGCTCCCAGAGGCCTCAAAGCAGGAGCTTATTTTTGAATTCCAGGCTTGGAGGCAAGTTTTGGTTGTATAAAAACCAGGTGCACTGCCAAACAGAGCCTCAATGTAGGTTGACAATCCACATAGGGGCTACCAAATGGCCAATTACAGCCCTTATTTGGCACCCCAAGAAAATTTTTCATGCTTGCGTTGCTCCCCAACTCCTTTTACTTCTGAATGTTGCTCACAGGTTCAAAAGGTTGGGGATCCCTGGTCTAGATACATCAATTACACCAACTCAGCAAATAAAGGCATAATGGTTAGCTACGTGACGCAAAAATATATGAGAAAATCAAATACATTTTATTTACAATCCACTTAGGTTAAAATCCTGTGTCCCATAGAAACAAAGAAAGAGCAGAGCACTTGGAGGGGCCCACAGGTGAATAACATATGGAGTACTTATTACAGTGGATTTGGTTCCACTGGGGGAGAAACTACCATCTAAATGTTTATGTAGCAGCAGCCGGTGGTGCAAAGTTAATGGCTGTTGTTACGTTTGCCAATGTGACTTTAGGGGCACTGCCAGGCTGGCATCAGAGTCAGTCTTTATGCCGTCATATTAACTATCTCCTCTGCAGTGTCTCTATACCCCAAGGCAAAATGTTAGGCAAGTTAGTGTTACTTATCTGAACTCCATTGTAGGGTGAATCCAGCAGATAATTCCACTGTAACAGCCAGAGTGTGGCCATTTCTCTGCATATACGGCCCCTTTTCCATTCCTGTGCCCAAACCCCCCATACGGTCTACTACATTTTTAAACGAGCAAAGAGGAAGTAACCGTTGCCATGGAAATCTGTTTGTGGAACTCCCATACTCCGCCCAAAGGGTGGGGGGAATCACGAGTAATAATACTGCACATAATAATAAATATTATCCAGTATTACATGTTACATCTCATGCCACAAATCATTTTATATTACACCTGAAAGTTCAAATTCACACCAATTGCCTGAAAATCCATTCACACTGCGTCTGTTTCTTATGTAAATCTCCCCCTCCCATGAATTGTGTCATTCCCCTGGAAACAAATCCCCTGCAACTGACCATTATACTCACAATCATGTGATAAGATAGAAGGTGATCTGATAAGACAGGGCATGGTTTGCACAACCTTAAAGGCCTTGTTCATCTTTAAATGAACTCTTAGTATGATGTACAGAGGGATATTCTGAGACAATTTGCAATTGGTTTTCATTTTTTATTATTTGTGGTTTTTGACTTATTTAGCTTTTTATTCAGCAGCTCTCCAGTTTGTAATTTCAGCCATCTGGTTGCTAGGGTCCTAATTACCCAAGCAACCATGCATTTATATACATTAATATATGTATATATATGAATAGTAGAGGCCTGAATAGAAAGATGAGGAATACAAATCAGTAATAATAATAAATGTGTAGCCTTACAGAGCATTTGTTCTTTTAGAAAGAATCAGAAGAAGGCAAATAATTCAAAAACTATAAACAATACCTATTGGAAAGTACAACATACTAGCAGGTGAACCAGCCCTTTAAGCTGAACTAGGCAGTAGAAGAAAGCAAAGCTTATCCATTTATTAAGGGAACATGTTCAAGTAGGAATAAATGTTCAGAACATGAGGATGGGTCCAGGTTGATGTAGGAGTGGGAGGAATAATGATATTATTGGGCTGCTCTGCAGAAGGGCTAGGAGGGCCTTTCAGTAGATGACATGAGGTCATAGATATTAAACATTAACATTAAGAAGATATGGTGCTCTATTTGCTGTTTTGCTTGTAGCCCCTGGGAAGTGTCCCCCGTGATGATGTTGGAATGTCACACCGGTTCCGCAGGAGCCTGCCAGCGGGTATTCCTTATGATACAGATATGATGTCCTACTTACCCTCAGAATCCCTGCAAGAGGAGGCTTCATACCCCGACATCAATCCAGCACTGCTCTCCAGATTAGCGACATACCCTCAGGAGCAATTACTGGCAGCCATGGAGAAGTTTGGCTTGAATCACAGAGCGGAAGCTCTTCAGGACAGCATAGCTCTGCAGCAGCTGGCAGAAGAAGGGCAGCGGAGAGATAAAGAGGCCATGTACTTGGCAAACCTCTTGCACTTGTGGAACCAGATTAGTCAGAGCAGGGGCTATCCAGAACAACTGCAAGCCCTCAGACGAGAACTCCCGCGGTCCTACCAAGATTATGATGACACCGGTTTGGCCTCCCGCTCCATCAGAGCACAGCTCCCCAGGAACCAGTTGGCTCAAGCAACGCAGAGTCATTATCGACAAGATGGTGGGTATAAAGCCACTGGTCCCCATCAGCAACAGGAGGAGGTCAGCGAGGATGGGATCCCCATGGATGAGGGGATGTTAAGGTAAGGACATTTACTTCTGAGGGTCGTCCCTCACCCTTATTCACCCATCCATGGCTGGGCAACTGAATCATGCCAACAGCTCCCTTCCACTCATTCAGCCCTGTTGTTACACGCGTGTGTTTCCTAGCTCGCTCCAGAGCCATAGAGTCGGCCCATTTTCATCACCTTTGGCAGAACTGGGATCAGCCATGTGAATTTGCTGAAGGCAACGTCTGTGCACATTTTTTTGTTTTATTTGGCTCAGATTTGAATCTGCAAGTTAGGGTTTGGATTTTGGTTCAGTATGATGCTAAAGATTTGCTTCTCAGATGAACCCAATATTGATGGCTGCCATGCATGGCTAAATTCATTTCATGTTTCTCTACAGGTTCTTGGTGACGCGAGTTCTCTCAGCAATGAGTGAAGCAGAGATGCCCCAGCGCCTCTCGACCCCTCCTTCCCGGCGCCTGCGCCGATCTTTGCCTGAAAATCCTCCGGGAACCGCCTCCTCCAACCTTCTGCGAATCAAACGAATCGACGACCTCCTTGACCCTGACTATGTGGCCAATGGGCTGCTGCGCAGGAAACGCATTGATGGAGATCTAGAGGCTCGGCCTGGACACTACACTGATCAGCTGCTGAAGTACCTCCCAGACTAATAACCCCACCCATGTCATGTGACTATATCTGCCCATCTGCACCAATAGCCCCACTCAGATCTGCCTCCCTGCTCACACTTGCCTTACATCACCCCCTACACTAGGGAAAGTCATTCTACCATTTTGCTGCCAAATTGCCCTAAGCACAATAGTATTTTGTGGCCTCTGTGTATTGCCCCACGTAAGGCTCTATAAGGTTTGTTGGACAATTCTGCATCACATCAGTGTGTGGTTATTGGGTGTGGGGGGGCAGAATATGATAATAGCTTGTGTATATTTACTTCTTACCACCCATATAGTGTGCAACTCTCAAGCTACTGGATCCCTTTCCTGTAATGCTCTCACTGACATGCAACATATCTGTAATTTACTGAATAATCCCACACATTCTCTGCACTCTACCTGCTCACCTACACACAAAGCTCTCTACTGGATCACCTGCCATGTACTATAGATCATTCCCTATAATAACCCCTGCTCTCTACCCAGTCACTTATCTATGGCACTTCTTGCACTCTACTGGAGTCCCTCCACTATATCAGATCCCTCACTCACATCACTCCCCCCACTCTACTGGATCGCTAGAGTCCCTCCACTATATCACAACACTCCCCCCACTCTGCTGGATCCCTAGAGTCCCTCCACTATATCACAACACTCCCCCCACTCTGCTGGATCCCTAGAGTCCCTCCACTATATCAGATCCCTCACTCACATCACTCCCCCCACTCTACTGGATCCCTAGAGTCCCTCCACTATATCAAATCCCTCACTCACAACACCCCCCCCCTGCTGGATCCCTATAGTCCCTCCACTATATCAGATCCCTCACTCACCAACCCCCCCCCCCCACTCTGCTGGATCCCTGGGACTGATACTGGGAGTTGTGGCAACTCTTTCTGAATGTGCAACATGCTCATGTGTTTGTAAGAGTATCCGTTCCTTTAGCAGCACATTGCTCCGCCATATAGCTCTGCCTCTGTATAGAGATGTATGTTGGTATATGCATATATACTGAGTGTATCTTTCCTATAGATTATGTTGTGCCCTGCAGTAGGTACCCATACCCCCACACCTGTCTTAGATAAGTAGGTTGTACTCTGTACTGATATATATATTCTGCCTCTAACTGTATATTGCTGTGTATAAAGCTCTGCAAGACAAACATCTCTACACAAAGACTTTTCTCTCGTCCCAGTGGGGCTTCCATTCTGTGTACGGAGGGTGATCTTAGTGCTGTAATGAATCTAAATAACAGTGTATGGGGATGTCTGTGGCCAATCTATAATCCAGTCTCCATCCAATGCCTGTAGCTCAGAAAGAGGACAAAAGCACCACTACCCCAGAACACTAACACACACCCTCTCATAATAGCACCCTAGCTTTAGACTGACCAGTGACATCATCATAAATGTCTGTCATCTTCCTAAATATACTTGCATCATCGTATCCCTAACATCACCACACCTTACCTTCACCTGAGCCAATCTCCTTCCATCCCCAACACCACTGCACATTATTCTTACTTGAGCCAATCTCCTTCCATCCCCAACATCACCACACCTTACCTTCATCTAAGCCAATCTCCTTCTGTCCCAGACATCATCACACCTTACTCTCACCTGAGCCAACCTCCTTCCATCCAAAACATCACTGCACCTTACCTTCACCTGAACCAATCTCCTTCCACCCCCATCACTGCTCATTACCCTCACCTGAGCCAATCACCTTCCATCCCTGACATCACCACACCTTACCTGAGCCAATATCTTTCCATTGTTACAGTCCCTTTATTGCCAGCCTTCACCATCTTGCCCACCTCTTTACATACGGTAATCTGATAAGACTGTTTATATTGTCTCATATTATTCTCCTTCCTTAGACTCCAAAAATTCTAGAACTTCGTACCCAACTTTCTAAACCCAGTCACCTGTAGACCTCACTCTACATAAACATGTTTTTAAAAGTTTCTTTTTGTAGTTGTGCAAGGTATGGGCCAGCTCAGATTGATAATGTTTCTAAGAAGGTCTTTAGATGTTGAACAGTGAACCCAAACAGTACAGACATAACCACCAGCTGCTCCAGCAATCCCCCTATTGTTCAATGGTTATTGACAAAGAGACCTTAAATTCATTTTGAATTATTTATTATGATAATTAATATGTTGTTATTATAAGGGAAGTAGCCAATAAATGACAGGATGACCAGAGATGACACGCATTGCAAGCACAATAATTACAGACCCTTCAGGCTGTGTCCTCCCACCTTGTGTAAATGCCATGGTTCTGACACAAAGAGTCTAAATGAAAGCACAGACTGCAGTGTTGGGGTAGAAGAGTTTATTTTGCAGTTACAGGAAACAGCAGTAGAATCCAGTGTGAGGATCAATGCGCTTGGCAGTCAGGCAAGGACCAGTGAGATATCTGTAGGTAAAGGCAGAAGAACAAGGTAAGTAGCATAGAGATAAGTAGGCTTGTCCTGCCCATGTACTGATTTCACTCCCACATCCCCAGCTGCTAGATCTGTCTAAACTGCCCCAGAATTTAGCTTTAATGGCACCGACCTAGTAGAGGTGTGGGACTAAATATACAGTACCTGCATGTTTAATGTGCTTAATCTATCTGTAGTGCACAAGGTGGTCAGTCTGAATCAGGTGAAAGTGGATCACATAGTCAGGATGTGCTATCCCAGGTCTAAATTACCAGTGGTGCCCAAGCTGCTGAATCTGCAGGTGCTGTCCTAGGTGCTTAATCTGTCTCTGCTGTTTTAGGTGCTCAATTTGCAGGTGCTGTCCTAAGTGCTGAAACTGTGGGTGCTGTCCTAGGTGCTGAATCTGTGGGTGCTGTCCTAGATGCTCAATCTGTAGGTGATGTCCTAGGTGCTCAATCTGCGGGCGCTGTCCTAGGTTCTCAATCTGTATGTGCTGTCCTAGATGCTCAATCTGCGGGCGCTGTCCTAAGTGCTGAATCTGTGGGTGCTGTCCTATTTGCTCAATCTGCAATTGCTGTCCTAGTTGCTGACTCTACCAGTGGTGCCCAATTAATTGTGACCCTTTTAATTTATCTGAGATAAAGAAGACACCTCCACTGGTGGAATCAGAGAAAGATGAGTGGCAATTTACGAGTACAGTTACTTCTCTGCATATGGTGGTGGATATTGATGGTGGATACTCTTAAGTCACCCACCCACTCACCTTTCTTGATAGTTTTGGTTTCATTGGGGTGCAAAGCATCCTGTCGTTTCCCCAATATGAAGCCCAATACGGATAACACAACTGCGTCGAGAGTTGCTAGTACAGCCAAAATAAAGCCCCAATGAATGGAGCAGCCGCCCAGCTGGTACCTGTCCAAGCGAAAGCCACAAATGGGACGGAGAAGTGAAGAATCCCACCCACGTGGGAACAAGAGACATGCCAGGGCCTGACAGAAGGCTGAGACAGAGAGACAGATGCTAAGACATAGGAACAGGCACCCCACCCATTTTAATCAGACCCTCATACCCATTACCCCACGTTACCGGCAGTGAGTTGGAGCCAAGCACACAGTTTGAAGATTGTGCCTGAATGGCAGAACCACCGAAGTCCAATGCAGCCAAAGCTCAACAGGACCAGCAATAATGCCGCAACCATAAATCCAGCTGCTGTCTCAAAAGGTGGCAGAGCCTGGAGGGGTCCTGGGGGTCCATGGCACTCTGGCCCCCACTCTAATTCCTCGCACACTTCATACAAGCCAAAGGTACCCCTACCTTCACCACCCACAATCCATGTAGGCTGCAACAACACCACAATCTCCAGGATCCCTAGGAACATAGTGCAGCACCCCCAAAGTACAGTGATTGCTCGACCATTGAGCACAAACTCTGTGTCGTACAGCGGAGCATGTTCCAGGGTCTCCATGGCACCTTCACCTGCAACAACAGCAAAGCATCACTAGTGCCCCAGTACCTACACTCTCATGTGCCCCCTTCTATCGCTGCATGCACAATACAATGAACCTGCCCCCTGGAATGTCTGTCATACTGGATCCATTCAGCCTCTGCACACACACATAAATATATATACACACATATACAAATATATACACACACACACAGAGATTTAGGCTCATATTAACTCACCGTGTCCTGCAGTCCCCAGTCAGTGCTGCTGCTGCCCAGCACATCTCATTATTGCCTCCCAGCTCCCCCCCCGTATCACTGCAGACCCTCCCTTTGCTCATTGATGCCCCACCCCCAACACACACAGATCTCCCCTCCCACGTACAGCAAAGTGAGTGGCACAGCGGTGACAATATAGCCGCTCCTACTGATCCACAACTGTGTCCTCATCACTCATTCCTGCTCTCACCCCCCACCCCCACCATCATAAGGTCCTCATGGTCTCACACGGCAACCAGAAGCATTTCATCAGTAGTCACACACAACAGCTAATCAGCAACATATATATATGTCCATGTGGCATCCAATAAAAAGACAAACATTTCAGTTATAACCTTGAAAGGCAAGTCACAGGTAGATCTTAGTCCGTAAATAAATACTAGAATTCCTAATGAATTAAATAAAACGGACTGTAGGACTGGCCAGACCAGGGGCGAGTGCTGCTTAGCTTGTATTTATTGCAATATATGGACAAAAACCCTGTTTTATTCAAGGGGGTCATTGATAGTAACTTAATGCACAAAAGGTCCTTCATATATTGATATGGGGGAGTGCAGAGGACCTCATCTGAGTGCCCAGAACATTCCTTCTCTGTATATTTGTATTTATTGATATTACAATGGAACAGTTGGTTGGGCCAGTAGCATTGCTTGCAGTGCTGGGGCCCCCACATTCAGTTCCAGGCTGGGCCCTACATACAAGGAGTGTCTTCTTCCCATGTCAGTGGCAGAGTGATTGGGCCATCCAATGACTATACATTTCCTAGCGGTTTTAGGCAGCAAATTATGGCTAATTATGAATAGGCAGAGCTTGGGAGTCATATCCTGTATGCATGCCTTTATGAACAGTGTTAACTACAGAGCACTAGCACACAAGGGCTATAGCACCTGCATCTGGGGCATTGCCCGTAGGGCAGAGAGAGGTGCACATTTGTGCTTGAATGTACAATAGCGACCTCACTCACCCATTGGAACTTGCAGTGGAATTTCGTGAATCCTGGCTGTACCACCACGTTTGTCTAAGAAGTTGCCAAAATCTGCCAGTTGGGCAAACACAACCCTCCTTCACTGACTGGAGTCCTGGATCTGGAAAATCTTGGAGAAAAGTGCTTTGTGCCACGACTAGTGTAGTAGGGAATGCGTGGGGTAGGAAATGTGTGTGGTATGTACACTGGGGCATCCTGGACCTGTTTCATGGGATGAGCTCCAACTCCCATCACATTAATTGATCCCCCACCCCTGTGCAACATACAATATCATGTTTCTGCATCAGCAAATCCCACCCAGGTACTTTGTGCACATTTCACCCAAAACCTGGCACCCGCCAAGTGCCAACCACTCTTCCTCTTGTATCAGATACAGGGGGGGGGGCAGAGGAGTGCCCACAGAGACAGGAAAAGAACAAACCACAGGCTAGGATTTGGCTAAAAGATTTTATACATTAAATAAAATATTTAAAATGGAAATTTGGCAAAAAGGCCCATCCGGAACAGCAGCCCTTATATCGCTTCTACCTCCTACTCCTCAAACTTGGAGCTGTAGGCAGCAGATTTGGCTGGAAACAAGGCCTGGAGGTGGGGGGGAAGAGAAAGCAAATGGCAATTAGTGACACACAGACACAGGCACCAGCAATGCCCCCCCCCCAGCATATCCCTTTGTACCTCGTTATGTACATAGGACTCACAGCCGTAGCACCACACAGACAAGTCAGAGAAGCTGAGAACAAGGTGATGTCCAGAGGTGAGTCCATGGCTCAGCATGTGTTGGGAGACATACCTGCCACACAGCACCTAGTATGGGGGGAGGGAGAGTGTTACCAGCACACAAAGACACTCGCTACACCAAACATGCCAATGTCCCCTTTACCGTTAGGCATGTGATTTGCCCATATAAAGTATCAGGGTGACTGAGGGAGGATGTACACATTGCCATGTAGTAGTAAAAAGCCTGAGCAGCACATGATTAATTGTGTGGCACAACTGTAACTGCAGGCGGAGAAGTGACAGGCTGGGCCAAGTGCATTAGGGCAATAGTGCAAGGGTTCAATAGAGGAAAAGATGGATGGACAGACCTGAACAGAATGCTGCAGCCCTCCCCAACGGGCCAGTGCCTCCTACCTGGTAACAAGTCAGACAGAGCCAGTTCTCCAGTTCACTGCCACACTGGGCACACGGCTGGCTCACATCCAAACCATCCCGGGGCACAGCACACACAGAGCCCAAGTGAGGACACCAGGACAGCGGCATGACTGCAAATCCCACATCCTAGAATAAAAGGGCACTGTGTATTCACTGGGAGCACTGCCAACATACACACAGAATGCCTGTACCCCCAGTACCCACAGGTACACCCTATATATAGCACAACCTGCACCACAACTCACCGACTCATCCTCCATAGAGTTCAGAAAAACCTCAAAGCCTATGGTGGAGTTTCCAGCTTCCGAGCCCCCCGCAGCCTCGTCCAGCAGCTCCTGCTCATTGGGTGGTGCATTAGCCACCTATATAGGGGAGACGTGTTACATGAGCCCTGAGCACTTCCAAGGCACTAATTAGTGTGCCTGTATGTGCACCTCCACCCCTCATTTTACCCCTGCAGAGAGGGACTGCCTCCCAGAGGCCCACCCATACAGCCCTTCAATTGTGATTAATACTGCAACTTCCAGCAACCCTCCAAGACCTAGCTTGGACATAAGTCCTACGTGAGGGTCCAGCAGATAATTACTGCACCTACACACCTTCTCATACAGCGAAACCGGTTGTGTGAGTGTGCTTAATAGAATTTTACCCCCTTTTTTCCTCTCACCTGTATATAACTGCCCTCTGTATACTCTTCCTCCGGAGCGTCTCTTCCTGTAGAGATAAAGGATTTCCTTATGGCTCTGTCCCTAGGATCCAAGTCAGCTGTATGAGCCATGGCAATGGTGGAACTGCTGGATGCATCATCACTCAACTGCAAGTCTCTGAGAATTTGTTCTAAAGGTCTTTCCTCAACAGTGGAACAGGGGGGCACTGGTGCCTCACTCTCTTTTTTACACACAGTCTCTCGCTGCTCAGAGCACCCCAATATCTCCATTGTAAGTCCCCTCTCTGCTAGGGCATCTGCAATGTCTTCTGCTGCTACTAATCCTCCCATAGGTACTTTCTGGCTGTCTGCGGTGGGAGGAGATTTGGGGGTTTCATGTTCCCATGCTGGCGCAATTGCTTCCCTGTTGGATACCAGCTGACTGCTTGTACTTTCAAGTGATGTCAGTCCTTGAGGTGATGCCAGCTTATTGGCTACCTCCTCTGTGGACATCTTGTACTGTGGTGCAGCCAACTGAACAACAGTCTCTGCAGATACAAATTGGTTGGCTACCTCTTCTGGGGAGAATTTGCTGTCTGGTATCAATGGGATAGGTGTCTCTTCTATGGAGACTGAGCTCAGTGGTGATGCCAGGGGGGTGACTGTCACTTCTGAGGGGATTTTTTTTGGAGACGGAGCTCCTTGAGTAGAGATCTTGCTCTCTGTTAAGGGTCCAGCCTCTGCAGCAAATCTTCCTTTACGGGGAGAGTTCCTCATTGGGGAATGCTGGAGATTTTTTGCTCCCTGAGTAGACTTGGGGGGTGGTCCTACCACTGAAGAAAAAAAAAAAGAGACATTAGGATTGGCCAGATTGGCACGTGATGCTCTGACACAACTAACCATTTAGCCGAAGGCTGCGCCAGTATTTGCGATGTGCCTGACGGACTTTGCAAACGGAG